>NW_024962185.1:0-192410 GCF_018350195.1 Panthera tigris
CTATCTCGAGTGGCCCAGTGAGTTATTGGTTTGAACTTCAACAAGATGTTCACTCCAGCTCTGGTGGGTGTCAGCTGGCAGCCCCCAGGAGGCTCCCCAGGCAGTACACTACAAATGTACAGGTGGGTCCTTTCCCAACACCTGAGCTAACTAAGTCTGTTTTGTCATTTCCAAACCTTCCACGTCACAGACTTTCTAAAGCTTTTCCTTTGAAAGCTATTCTGTATTAGAAGCCCCCACCTGGCTGAAGCCAGGGGCCAAGAATGGGTCCTGGCTCCTCCAGTGGTGTTTCTGGTGAGATATGCTTCTAAGATTGGGTCTCTGAGGCCACTCCAGGCCACCTGAAAAGCTGTCTCTCAAATGCCCCCATGGAGGCTCTTTCCAGCCTCCTGAATGATCACCCCCACCAGGAGCTGTCAGATGACTTCTTCTCTGACAAAGGCTTGGGCTAGGAGTCTCAACCCCTCTGTAGTCAGGCTCTGTAGTGTCTGGCAGAACCTGGCCCCCACCCACCCCGCAGGAAGCTAAGGTTCCAAGGCAAAGTGCCCCCCTCCCTCAACTGAAGGCAAAGCAGATGCAAGGTGGATGTGAGGGTAATAGCTGTATGTGATTTCCTTCCTCTCTGTCCTTCATTGCACACTGGAGCATGCTCAGAGGGAAGTGCCACTGACCTGCAGTAGGGTGGCATGGATCATCCGGCCTCCATCTGTCACTGACAAGCCTGATGGCTTCAGGTAGAAACAAGTACCCTGCATCTCATCTATCATGCAAGATAACACCTTTCCTGCCTTTCAGAGTGTTGTAAGGATCCAGTGAGATTAGGAATATGTTTGGGAAACACTTGTTTTCATCCAGGTGTTTTCCATATTGCTATGACCAATATGCCCCACTAGTGAGAAGCCACTCAGGGTTCTTCCTTAAATTCAGTTACCAATAGGTTTAGACAATATTCTCCTGGCTCCCTAGCAAACTAAACATTCCCTATTTTTCTCTACTTTCTTTGTCAATGTGCATTCCTGTGACCGCTGAGCCACACTGCCTCCAGTCCTTGAAGCCAGATACCATTAGCAGTTCAGATTCCCAAAGTCTCAGAAAATGCACAGAGGCTCTGAGTGGTCATCTAACCAATCCATCCTCTGCCGTTGGGCAGGGCTTACAAAGAATACTCCTTAAAATCAATTTCTCATCTGGCCTCCAGGGTTTAGGGGAAACAAAACCACATACAGCCCAGGAGCATGCATGGCCTTGCCGGGACTGGAGTCACAGCTGCTTCTAATCACACTTAGGATTTGGTGACCCATTGTCCCAAGGGACCATCATGCTCTGCATCCATAATGCACTTCTGAACCAGCAGCACACTCATCCCCTAGCCCTCTGCAGGCGTGATCTACTCCTAGGGCCTGTTTCCGCAGTGATTCATTGGTTTTGTTTTTGTTTTTGTTTGTTTTGAGAAATGTTGGGGAAGGTTGTGTAGCAGTAGGGCTGGGGAAGGTGCTTACAGCAAAAAAGACACAGGGTTTTTGTTTGTTTGTTTGTTATTTAAAGAATGCATCACTTCCTAACGTTGATTCATAAGCTTTTTCCCTAGATTCCAGTCAGAGGAAATTTGTAAGGAAAATCCCTTCAGGCTGACAGTGCTGAAGGTGCATATCTCTTTGGTAAAGGCAGAAGACACAGGCCTTTGCTTAGGTTTGAGCAACAGTGCACTGCTGTGGGCCACCTACAGCAATTGGTGCAGCTAATGTGGAAAACAGTGATCCACTCCAACCCCTTCCCCACTCCCAACTCTCCCCTGCCCTTACACCCTTCCTCCCCCTCTGCCACTGCTCTGTCCTCCTCTGATAGGTGGGAAGGAAAAGAAGGATGGAACTAGGAGTGTTCAGGGAGGGCCTGCTACATGCAAGACCATCCTAGGCTCTTCAACGTGCACCATCTCACTTTGCACTGGTAGCCACCTGAGAAGTCAAGGCGCCCAGGTACCAAGAAGCCAACAAAGCCCCTGAGCTCCTGAGTGGAAGATTTATGATCTGATCCACAGCCTGCCTCTGGGAGAGGCGCTCCCAGTTTCCTTTCCACTGCACAGCTGGAACCCAGATGCAGTGCTGGAGAATGGGTACATTATGGTCTTCCCTCCAGATGACAAATCCTTTCAGGGCAGGATTCCTGTTTGAGTACTCTCTAGATTCCCCACCACCACCTCCTTTCATTTCCCAGTTACCCCACCTGGAACAGTGCAGGCAGTTGTAGGGACTCCAGAAGAACTGGGTCCCAGTAACACTGGCCTTCAGAGCCCATTTTATGGTGAGGCTCTCCTTGTGCTTGGTCACTTTTTTTTTTTTTTTCACAGCAACTTAGCAGTACTTTCCTTGAATCATTAACTACAAAAGAAGCTTAGAACGGATTGTTCTCAGGTGTCTTGTTTTGCTGTAAGTACCCTGTGGGGTGAGTTTCAGGGCCCTGCTCACACATTCCTGGGCACTCGGATGGGGGCAAGTTTACCAGCAGGGGCTGCTCACAGACATGCAGCTCTGTCACTTCCACTTTGCACATACTCACAAGTGTCATTCCAGCTCTATTTGAGGGAGAAGGTAGTAGACGGTCTCTATGGCAACTGGAAGCAGCATGTGAAATAGCCTAAACAAGGTTTGGGGAAAATTCAGTTGTGGCTGGCCACCTGTCCATCCCACCTTGTCAAGGCCAGTGGCTTGAAATGCCTGCCTGAAGGCAAAAGAAAGGTGTGGTGACCTGGAGGAACCATTCCAGAAAGGAGTCCAACATGCACCACACAAATGACCCCCTGCCTGGCTTTTCTAAATGCTTCCCTGAGGGATGTCAACCTTGCCAGGAAAACCAGGCAAAGTGTGTGTGCACACATGTGAAATTGAGAGAAAGTGAGAGAACAACTAACTTATAACACGTTTTCTAGCTTATTTCTCTATGGCTTGGTTTTCTCTGACTTTGTTCACTCTATTCACTTTTTCTAAAAACACTTTTTTAAACTTCAGAGCATTCTCAGCTATGCACTTAAGCAACAATGTGACCACTGTCATTTCAAGAAGACTCTTAACATAGCTGCAGGAAGGCCACACTATGAGTGTCGTCTCTGGTATGGCATCACGATGCCTGGGCTGGGGTGAATTATGACCCAGGGGATCAGCATCTGGTTCAACTAATTCCACTCCATATGAATATGCACCCACATCCCAATTCTGTCTCCCCCAGCTCCCTGTGATCCTGGCAAGCTCATAAACCAATCTGAGCCTCAGTTTCCTGAAGATGATAATCTTTTATCTCATAATGGCTTTTTGAGTATCAGATAAGATAATGGTGGTGAACGTGCTTTGTAAAATAGAATATAACTGACAAATGGAAAAGAGTGCTATAATCGTATTATTAATAAATGCAGGGTTTAATGCAATTAGGTTGCATTACTAATGACGTTATTTTAGTCAAACAGCTTGCTGTTTTTCCTCCCTAACCTTCTTCAGAGTTCAAAGAGACAGTGAAAGACAGAAACCTGCATGGCTGGCTGGCTGGCTGGCTTCAAGGTCAAAGCTCAGTCATGCATTTTTTGTGGCACAAAGTGTGGCCAATCGATTGAACACAGAAATCAGAGCGCTAAGTGGAAAGCTACCTGAACAGATGACTGCAGGGCTCAGAGGATGGAGCAGGAGGTACCAATCTGCAAGCTGCACAGCCAGGCCACTCCCCTCTCTCTAGGGATGCACCCGCCCTGGAGGATAACCCTTCCCTCTTGGGAAGAGCAGAGCAATAGGCTCTCAGAGAGGTCCTCCACTTTTCACCAGTAGGACCTCACCAGCCTGAGTGAGTTGTTCCCATCTGGCTGGTGTTGAGAAACCTGTGAGCCCAAGAAGGAAAATAAAAGCCATGCACAACAGAAATAGAAGCAGTGCACACTGATGGGAAAAGACATCCGGCCCATGCCCATGCACCCTCTACACCCTCACCACTGCACCAGGTCCATGAACAGTGCATGGGCAAGACTGGGAGCTGGGGAGAAATGCAGAACCTGTGGATGTACTTGGACCCACTGAGTCAGAACCTGCATTGTAATGTGATGCCCGGGCTCCCCCGGTACAATTCAAGTCCAAGAAGCACTGCTCTTGTACCCAAGGGGTAGGAGATGGGGTGAGCACTCCTTGGCTCGTGTTTGGTGAGCTTCTCCCACCTGCTTTGATTCTGATGAGTTCTGGAAGCCCCTGCCTCCTGATCACTTGGTACAGAGCAGGAGCACCACCCGGAGTGTGCCACTTTTCGGCAAGAAGCCCATAGGCCAGATCAGCTTTCTCATCCTCTCCACCCAGGAATAATAGGTGACCTCAGCCTCTTCAGTGCTGTGGGAAATTCACCTTTCCTGTTCACTAAGCCTCTGTCCAAAGAACTTGAGAGGCTGGAGCGGTCACTTCCAGTCACACTTCCTTAGCAGTTGGGAGCAGGCTGCACGCTGGGCCTTTAAGCCTAGACTATGGGGTTGGTCCCCTCTACAGGCTGTGCAGTGCCTGGCCTGCAGTGCAGTCCCCTCCCCCATCAGGGGCTTGGCTGCTTCCTGGGCACTTACTTCCTCCAGGTGATTAGGACTGACTTTTTCATCTGTTAGTTTGTATTCATCCCATGCCCAGGGGTTGGGCCCCTACAGTGGATGACGAGACTGGGAAACTGAGGGAAAGTAGAGAAACTCGGATGCAATTCCTTCCCCTCTGAAGGTGGTATGGTCGACGGCTCGGCTCCTTGGTTTCCACCCTGCCCATCCACTAACCAACCATGGACACTCTGGCAAGTTCTCCAAAGTCCCCTTGTGTTTTCCCCATCTCTAAAATGGGGTGAAAGTCCCTCCACACCTTAGAGGTTTGTAGAAGATGAAACAGAATTACAGAAAGTGAAAACTTGGATGAACAGATCATTCTGGACAAGGTGTTTTATTCATTAAGATAGGCTGAGGGCACAGCTCTCAGCACCTTAAGCATACTGAACCTGAGTTGGCACAACAGGGCCTGGTTTAGGATGAGACCCAGAGACCCAGAGTCAAGGAGTTTGCCCATGGTCACCCCTGTGGAAACGGGCAGAGGGGTGCTGTGATTCCAGGTGGAGCTCCAGGCTGGTGTTCCACAGGGACTCAGAGAGGAGTCCTGCCTTGACAGTTGTCTAGACTGGCTCTCAGGCTGGGGGAATACACAAGATGCATGATAAAGGTCAGCCACACCCTCTTCATCCTCCTCCACCAGAAAGCCCTCAGAGAAATGTGCTCCATCCTTGGCTACCACCTGGTCTGGGACAAATCCAGGCAAGTTTAGTTTTTTTTTTTTTTTCCCTAAATGCACAGGAGAGTGACCCCCAGGAGCTCTTTAGAAAACACAACAGCCTCAAAGAAGTTCTTGACCTCTGAACCCAAATCCAATCTGGAGCATTCAAATGTTTCCTCAGTATCTAATTGCTCTTGCCTCTGACTCCTGAAAGTTGCTCAACAGGGGGTTGATTTATTTCTCCCTTTGCCAACTGCCAATCCAATTAAAACCCTGTTACTCCAAGTCTGATGCTCTGTGATATGTAAGCCTTGACTTTCTTCTTTCTCAGGCTTTCTCCTCCATTGCTGATCCAGTTACTTCTAGAGCCCATCATTTGACATTTCCTCTTGAGCAATTTAACTTACCAGATGCCCCCTGGACTCCTTTCATCTGTCTCTTACCACATACCTCCCCTGTCTTGTTCTGGGGCTGACCAAGGAGGCTTCCCCACATGGTGCCTGTGGGGAGCCATGAGAGATTTCCCCCTATGTGCCCCCTACAACTCACCAGGGGCCCCCAACCAGGTTCTCTGGATCTGGACTGACCAGCAGAATCCAGTGTGGCCTGCATGGAGGACAATAGGCAGACACCTTGCAAAACCCTGCCCCAGCCAATGGTGAGACAGTCTCCAACAGGAGTTTCAGTCAGTGCTGGTTTGGGCCCCTCCACCAGGCTTGCATGCTCAGCCAGACATCTTGGAAGCTGCTGGAATACTGACACCCAGGGGCAGAGGCAGCAACACATCATGGTATTTGCTCCTGCTGCCCCTTAATCAAGGGACATGGGGAGGAGCACACCACCCTGTCAAGGCAGAGACAGCCACCCCCCCTACTTCCCAGAAGTAAGATCGAGGGGTGACCCAGAGATAAACAACATCCAGGCCTGTGTTCAGAACCAAGTGAAAGACAATCAGGGAAAACACGCACCCTGCACCCTCCTTCCCACCTGGGTTAAACCAAGGCGTGCATAGCCCCACAGATAGAAAGGGCTCACCTTGGTTTAACTGTGGGAGTTTGGGCTTTCTTTTAGTAAACACACAATTTTAAATCTTCAGAGTCTCTCAGAGCAATTTTGCAGCTGGTGAGCTATAGGGGTTTAATTAGCCTAATTACCTTCAACTTCCTGCCTCCAGAAACCTGTTCTGTAAACGTTGGCAGTGACCTGGCCCTGCAGTCTCGGCCCAGGCAGAGCTGCCTGTACCCTGTGAGCTGGGCTAGACTCTCAGACTCAGCATCGTCATGCCTAGCAGTGACCCCGATGGGCAGGAGTTGCCCAATAGTCCAGGGGCCAAGACTGTTCAAGTGTCCATGGCACAGCTAATTAGGAGAATCCATGAGATTCCCACGTACTACCACAAAGAATGTCACTCTCCAGACCTAGGGTCATGCAGGTGGGAGGAGCTCCACTGAAGGCAGCCCTCCTCCAGACTCCCTTCAGCCCATGCACACTCGCACACAGACACACACATGCACACACATCATGCTATGCACAAACTGCCCTCCTCCCACTGAGACTCTTGGAATAATGGCCTTAAAGGAAATGGCTTTCCAGTGTAGATGCAATGTCTCACCCAGCTTGGGATCCTGAGAACAGAGCTGGGGAAGCAGTTCAGGGAAAGACATGTGCTTCTGGACTGCAAGGGGCAAGAGTCAGTCCCCGTGAGCCCTTCAATACACATCCTGCCTTCACATCACAGTTGAGGGGCTTTGCCCCCAGCCTCCACCCTCATGTCAGGCTCCTGTTTACCCCAGTACCTGCAGAGGCTTCAGCTGGGGCCCAAGCCAACACCTCTGTCTTTTAGGAAGAGCCCACAGGGTCATGATACAGGGCTCAGCTCAGCCTGCTCTGGCAGGCTTTCAGGAAAGCACAAAGGGCTCCAATGTGCAGAAGCTGTGTTTTGCTAGACTTCAGGATATATTTAGCTGACTATAAAGTCATGGTCTACTATGGCCCATCAACAACCAATTTGGCCCCACTAAAATGGATTCCAATTCCCTTAGTACTAGTCTCCTAGCAGTCAGCTCATCAATATACATCATGTTTAGAAGCTGGGATATTGATTGTGGAATTTAATGGACTCATTATTTAGGATTCAGCTTGACCTCTGGAATAAACTTTTTTGGAGCTCCCCTCTCTTTCCACTACCAAATTCCAAAATGGGTGGTGGTGTGGGGCAGCAGGGATGTTGAAGAACAAGCAAAGAATTTCCTGGGGCTTGACCATAAGTCAAGAATGCTCATAATCCAGGGTTTTCCCCCGAGCCCACATGAAGTGGCCTATCCCACTGCTTGGCCCCAGATTCACTGAATTAACAAGCAGCTGCCATTGCCATAGGATACAGCAAGCACCAGTGGTGTGATTAACATGGGTGGCACCAGTGTGTCACAATGCCTGCAGAGGTGACTTGGAGTCCATGCCAGTGCCTGTTCAAAGATCAACAGAAGCTCCATGCCCCAACCCTCATATATGGCCCCCACAGCCTAGTTTCCCAGTGTTCCCTGACTCCTCACTCAGGGCCAGCAACACCCATTCACTGCACAGGAGCTGTCCCCAACCTCATAAGTCCCTGCTGTCAGGAGCATGTCCCACACACAGCTGGGGAAAGGTGGGCTCCTGGGGCAGAGAGGAAGTGGGGGGGGTAAGTCATCTTCCTGATGACTTCATCAGGAAGAGGAGGAGAGCTGTGGTGGGCAGTCCAGCTACCCAGCAGGTCATGGGGAGACCTTTCCCACAAAGAATTTGGTTTGATTCTTTCTCCTCCTGATGATATCCCTGAGCAGAGACCGCTGATAAGGCCTGACCTTTTAGTAACAACCATCCCATCACTAAATATGGAACAGAGATATTCCACGTCTCAACAGGGAAAGGGACACCAGAGTCTGTGTATCCCAACCAAGGATAGCCCTCCCTGGCCAACCTCCAATTTACAGTTCTTTTGGTTTCAAGACTTTTAGGTTCAGACACAACTGGCTTCTTCCTACAAAACTATTGGCTTTTTTTCATTTTCAGATCTGTGCTTTTGGGAGTAAACTTTTGATAGTGACATTTGTTTGCCAAATTGTGTGAACCAACTAAAGGCTATGACCTCTCACATACAAACTCTCCCATGCCCAGGAGAATGGGGGTGAGCGCAGGGAGGGGGCTTGAGGCTGTAGTCACACATCTCCTTGGAGGGAGGGCCTAGGCTCTCAGGAACTTGGCATACATCCACTTTACCTTGTCTTTACACTGTTAGTCACTTTCTGGTCCTAGAGTGGCTAGGCTCCCCGAGCATCTCGGACAAGAGTGTAAGATTTAGAAAATAAAAATACCAGATGCCTTGTAAACTTTCAATTTCAGGTAACAATGAATACTTTTTGTGTGCAATTATGTCCCATGCAGTATTGGGGACACAGTTATACTGAAAAATTATGCAGAGTTGATCTGAAATTCAAATGTAGCTGGCATCCTGTATTTTATCTGGCAAGTCCTCTGTGCCAGCTAACCTCCAAGGCTCTGTCTCTATAGTGAGGCTATGCTGTGGATACAAAATCCTTCCCCATATTTTAAGAGAAGCAAGGGCATAACAGTAACAGAAACAATATTTTGTAAAGCCTATGTTATGTGTGTATTCATATCCTGGGGAATAACTTGTGAACAAAGATGGTATTTAAATCCAAGCTCCATCCTTGAAGGGCCACTTATTTGCTGGTTTCTTTAAATGAAGTCCCTCTAAATTCCTTCCAATGAATCCACTTGGGCATTCAGACCACTGAAAACATGACTTTATTGCTAGTGACTTGCACTGAAAAAAAAACACATGGAAGTAAAATCATTTAGGTTAGCATTTCCCCAACTCAATTACATTCTTTGCAACACTATTCCTGCAGGAACCTCCTGGAGAAAATACATGGTTTGTGGTCAAATAAACAGGAAACTGCATGTTATGTATGCCCATCTGGGAAAGTCACTGTGAATGTCATCATATAAAAGGCCTGAGGAGTAAAGCAGCAAGGAAAATCTCATTTGCTTATTCTAGCACTATCCAAACTTATTTGACCACAGAGCCCACTGGTCTCCAATTCCCCCTTTTAATACTTATGAGCCCTACAGACAACACTTTAGATATTAGAAACAGATGAATGCTTGCGTTAACTAACAACTAACCCTTGAGTTAGTATTTCTATTCCTTACTTGGATCCGGGGTTCTTCTGGGTTCTTCCAAAGTCTTTTCCTAGCCTCGCTTACAGACCTGCTCAGTTATGGCCATCTGTCAAGGCCTTCTCCAAGCTCTACATGCTCTGAGAAGGTCCCTGACCTCATACCTCTCCAGCCCAAAGTGACCATTCCTTGCTTATCTGATCTTTCAATCAGAACCTATTGTCAACACATATAGCTTGCCTTGAGGGATCCACGTATCCTGCTTTGCCTTGATATGATAGCTTGCCTTGATATGATCCACATATCCTGATTTTTTTAGCTATTATTTCCTGATTCTTTCATTTCTATATATTTTGGCTCTCCAACCAGACTTGAAGCTACTTGGGGGCAAGACTCGTCTTGCTTAACTACAGCCACTTAGTGCAAAATGGATTGGGCATCCAATGGGCCTTGGTAAATGTTTGTTGACAGAATTATGTCTATTCATGCACCCATATTCTAATTGTTGCAAATTTTGGGGGTGGGCGGATGGACGGTTTCCCTAGAAGAGCCATGAACTGGCTTCTCTCCTGCACCATGAACGATCAAAGATCAATCTCAGACTTGTCTCCTGAGCCATGCACAGTGTACCCCTCACATCAGTCACTACTCCCCTGGCAGAAGCCCCAACTCTGACCCAAATGCCCGGGGACGAGAAAGACTTGATTTTCATCAGCTTTCCAGCGACTTTCCAGTTAGTTTATGTAAAAATTCCCAACAATTATGGGACCCACAGCACAATGTTCGGTGCAATGCTGTGTATCCAGTGCCTAGGTCTGGGCCTAGCAGCATCAATTTGTAAACCACTTGCATTAAAAAACGTTTAACTTTATTGTGACAAAATATATATTACATAGCATGTATTAATTTAATCATTTTAAGTATACAGTTCAGAAGCATTAAGGACGTTCACTTTATTGTGCAAAGAATCACCACTGTCTATCTCCAGAACCTTCTCATCTTTCCAGACTGAATCTGTACCCATTAAACACTGATTCTCCATCCCTTCCCCCACCCCCCCACCAGAAACCACCATTCTACTTTATGTCTCTATGAATGTGACCACTCTAGGTACCTCATATTAGTGGAGAGATACAAGATCTGTCCCTTTGTGTCTGGCTTGTTTCACTTTGCAGTATGTCCTCAAGCATCATCCCCACTGTAGCCTGTGCCAGAATTTCCTTCCTTTAGAGGCTGAAGAGAATCCCATTACAGACATATACCACACCCTCTCAAGTCATTCATTTATCAATGGACATTTGAATTGTTTTCACCTTTTGGCTATTGTGAATAATGCTGCTATCAACAGTAGTGTGCAGGTATCTGCTCAATCCCCTGCTTTCAATCCCCTGGGGTGTCCATTCGGTGGCAGAACTGCTGAATCTAGAACGGTAGTTTCTAGGTTTAACTTTCTGAGGAAACATCATTCTGTTTTCCACCGGCTTCTAATTTCTCATCATCAAAACTTGTTGTTTTCCATTGTTTTGTTTGTTTGTTTTGGTTTTTCATATTTTGGATTGTGAATTGCATTTTACTTGCACCAATTGTTCCTCCTTATGTCTCTTGTAGATTAATGGATCTAATGAGAACAACCTTTGCACATTATTTGGCTTACCACCTAGTGCATAGTCAGCAGTCACAAGCCACTAAACAAAAATAATTTAACTTCCACAGGTCAGCCTGAGCTAATTAGCACAGGATTACTTCTGAATATTTAGACTCACCTTACACTATACCTGCCAGCAAGTGAAAGTAAAGAGAACCACTTGCTGAATAGCTTTCTCCTCATACTAGTGTCAAACAGCCCTAGCAAACAGCAAGAGGGACCTCAGGCAGTAGCTGCTCTGTGCAGCATTAACTTCAGGCCTGTCACTTGTGGACGAGCATGAAAAGGCCTCTGGAAATGGTGTGGTATGGGTCATTAAGACTTGGAAAGAAAAAGGAGTAAAATTATGGCCATCTGAATGCAACTGCCTGGCTTTATCTTTGCCCAACACTATGAGAGCCCAGAAAAAACAGCAGAGGGAAAAAGGTTTAATTTCTAAAGACATAAAATTTTTAGGGCTATGTGAACTCTGAGAGTATATGGCCATCTGAGAAAACTATTTCCTGCAACTCAAACCTAGGATTCAGGGGTGAGGCCACCAGCCAAGGCTCAGTCTTCTCGAAATGACTGCATATCAGTCTTTCCTGCCTACGCAAACATGTTGCCGCATCCCTTAGTAGAGGGCCTGATACCCAGCTGGGAATAAATACATATTTCCTGAAGCAATAAATGTATGGATAACAAGTCTAAGAAAACTGGGGCTTTCTGGTTCCAAAGGTGAGACAATGTTGCCTTCTTGGTACTTTCTATCCCAACTGTTCCCTTTCTCACAGACTAAGCCTCAGTGTTCTGTAAAGACCAAGACAGCAGTCCTTCACAGAAATTCCTATAACTGTCAGAGTCTCACATGAGTTTATGGTCAAGACAGGCCTTCTCCATTCCTGCCTTGGAGCCAGCTCTAGGGAATACTAATCTGGTTAGAATAGTTTTCAATCCCCAGTCCATTTTTATGCCCCACTCCTTCATCTCACAGCAGTACCTCCTTCCAACAACAACAATGGTCATGGTGATAATGACAGCAACAACCAGCTTCCTTTATTGCTTTATGGTTTACACAGGGCCTTCAAGTGCATTAGTTTATTTGATCCACGGCATAACCTGACAGGAAAACCAAAGAGAAACTGGATTTACCAATGGTATGTGAGGAATATATGGTAGAACCAAGTTTCTAGATTCCAAAAACTCACTCCTCTTTCTTGTTAGTGGCTTCTTATTCCTTAAATACTACCCAAGCACATACTAATCTCAAAACCAAAACTCTCATTCTTTAGGAATATCTTCAATTACCCTCTGAGAGGAAAGATGGCTCCCAGTGAAGAGATCCTAACCATACTAATGACTGTGAATGATCTCACATGTTCATGGTTGTTTTAAAAATATGTCCACAAATTCATACCCCTCTCTTCCAAAGGGGGAGTTTACTACCCTACATTTCAGTGTGGGATGGATGGACTCAGTGACTTGCCTCTAATGAATAAATTGAAATGATGTGTGATTTCAGAGACTAAGTCATAAAAGCCCCTGTGGCTTCCTCCTTGCTCTCTCTCAGCTCACTCTCGGTGGGGGAAGCCAACAGCCATATTGTGACAACATTCAAACAGCTCTATGGACATGGTCACATTGCAAAACCTGAGGTCTCCTGCCAACATCCATGAAAGAGTGTTTGCGAAGTGGATGCAACAGCCCCACTCAAGCGTCCAGATGACTGCAGTCCCAGCCAGAAGACTGACTACCTCATGAGAGTCCCTGAGTGAGAACCAGCAAAACTAAGCTCCTGAATTCCTGACCCACAGAAATTGTAAGATAATGTCTTTTGTGTAAAGTAGCTAAGTTTGAAGGTAGTTTTTTTTTGTACAGCGATAGGTACCTAAGACAGTTTTCTGCCACTTTGGGACTATACTTTAAGAAAGGTTGTCCATAAAAAAAATTATATTTATACCATTAAAGTATGCTTATATTAGAATTTTAAGTATACATGAGAAAAAAGACACATTTAAAAAAATTATCCATATTCTCCTTCAAAGATAACTAATTTTATCATTTTAATATATAGTGTTTCATGTTTTCTATTTGTGTATGTTTTTCTTACAAAAATGAACTCATATTACTTGGAATCTGCTTGATCATTCAACAATACTGAATAATATTTCAAGTCAAAGAAAATTAGAATAATATGTGGAATAGTGCATACTATGTGCATGGTATTTTCTTGGATAGGTACACAAAATATACTTAATTTTTTAAAGAGATTCAGGCTATCACCAGTGGCTAGCCATCCATGTGGCTCTTATGTGCTTGCCCAGGTATGTCCTTAGCGGTGATTGATAGAAGTATAACTGCTGGGTAAGAAAACGCACATACTTCTTAAATGATTGACATACATATTGCCAAATTACATAAAATATTGGGCAAATTTAGATCCTTCTAGCAATTTATCAGGGTGTTTCTCCCACCATACCCTGTCTAACAGCAGTGCTCATCAGAATCATTAATGGCCAATTCTAAATGAACTGAATCCCTAGTGGTGGAATTTATAGAAGACTAACAAAAAGATATCTGGGCGGCTGAGAAAGGATCTCTCTCCAATCATACACCATACTGCAATATTCCCTCTCATCTATGTCCCTCTAAGCTTCCCCTTGGCTCCTCTTACTTCAGCTGCACAGACCAGGGGAGGAGGCAGAGGTAATCTCTGCCATGAAAGTCCCCAAATGCAGTTGTAGAAAACGTGGCACCATCTTCTGGTGCCCCTCCCGACAGACAGCAGTTATCTTGGACAAAATGCACCTTTTTCTTCTGAAGATCGTCAACTGCATGCTATTCTCTAACACTAGTTATTCATTCATCCTTTTAGCCTACATAAACTCATTCTCTGATTTGTAAAATAAAAATTTTAAATAAAAGCCACCAAATGACTTATTTCTCTTGGCATGGACCAAGATGGGCAGGCGGACCAAAAGGAGGAGCTTTGATTCCTCAGACCCATGGACATGCAGCCTTGAACAGTATTTACCAGGCAGTGTTCTGTGGAAAATCCTACAAGAGGTCTAAAGGTAGGAGATAAGAATCTGGGGGATGCTCACATTACATGGATGGATGGATGGATGGATAGATGAAACGAATAGAAATGCCTATATTAGTTATGGAACTAAAAAAATTGCTAAATTATTTAAGTGTATGTTTAATATAATTTTAGCTATTTCAAAGGACATAATATTACATGTAATGATACTACCAATCCAGTTAATGGTCATTATTTTTCTCTTGTATACACCTGCAGCACATGAAGCTATGGGCCACAGTGGGTCACTGCTGGTCACCTACAAACACGTATATATTTATCTCAGGATTATTTACCAAGTGTGTATATTTTCTCCAGAATCCATTCAAATAAAAATGTGTGTGTATTTTACTCCTTTGATAAGAGGCAATTTTGAGTTGATATACACTTATATGGAAAATATATATATTGTGCTGTTTGCCAGTTTAAAAAAGCCAATGTCTTGATTCAAAAGTATAAATCCGATATATATCCAAAGCCAGGGAAGGGGAATACAGAAAAGAAGCTGAAGGGGAAAAACAAGCATTCAGGTGGTTGGTCACACTATCCTTGAAGAAGGATAAGAAGGTGAGACTCCCAGGAGACAGAATGGAGCAGAGAGGTGCTTGAGCCTGTGTAGACCACCTGTAGGCAGAGCTACATGTATTTGAAAGAGGTTACCATGACTCAGATGAGGTAACGGTGCTGGGCACCATGCAGGGGCAACATCCATGTAATAAACACACTTTTGTGGCAGACTGCCCCGGCTCAGGCATGTCCAGGACAGCCATCCTAAAGTGCTGTGACTCTCTGTCAAGTGCCTTCGACACCTGAGGCCTTCCTCATGGACACATATTCATGCAGAGAGCCTTGGCCATGGCCCACACACCGGCTCCTCTGGAACCCTTGCTCATGCCCCCACCTTTCCATATTAGTGGCTCCATCCTCCGTGCCCCACAGCACTTCTGTACCCCTGTACCTATCTCATCTTGCCAAGACAACTCCTGGTTCCCTGACACACTGGGATGGGAAGCGTGCCCTCCTCCACTTGGGTTCCCCAGCCCTTAACAGAGCAGAAGGGCTCTGTAACATGTGACTCAGCTGAGATGGCAAAGCTTACATCACCCGCCCTACATGCCTTAAGAGTGACTTCTACCAAATGATGAATAAAACATGATCACTTTGCATAAATTCAGATAAACATTTTTCTCCTAACCAAACTGAAGAAGTAAAGAATGAATTAGGCCTTCCTCGTGTCCTACAGTTACTCTTTTTAAAATCACATGGCTGTCTTTCTTGGTCCCATGCACCATTTACTCACACAGTCTGAGGGCAGTCAAATGCCATTAGAGTACCTGGAGACAGCCAGGCCTACTCTCACCGCCGCTGGGGAGCTACCGTCGCAGCTGTCTGTGTTCTGGAGGAACACACCAACACCCTATCGTGTGACCACGAGTGAAAATGAACCAGAACAGAAATCAACTTGTGAAAACATACCCAATCTACACCCTTTATGCTACAAAAGTTATATTTCTTGGCAGACATTCTGCTCAGCATGCAGCCAAACCCTTACAACTTAATTCTGTCAACAGGCACTCCTGTCCATCTAAGTTCTTGAGTCTACCCAGGCCCAGAAAGGAGCATGGATAACAGGATTGGACCCACTTTGAAAATGGTCAGGTATTTCCCCTTCAGAGGGAAGTGGTCACATCATCTAACTGTGTGCCAGGCAATGGGGAGAGTGTCTCACATACACAGCCAAGTCTGTATTCGCATCAACTCTGAGCACTGAATTGCTCAGGGTGGGGGGGAATTACCCCCACCCCAGGGTTAAGAAAAGCAGCTGGCACACTGAAAAAGGTGAGAAAGCTACCTCCCTGACACCCTGCCAGGCTGCCTCATGCATCCCAGCTATTCTTCCTCTTAGGTTTATCCTATTAATTTTTATCTTTCCCTTTACTGAATGATTAACTTCCTCACTCCTAAGACGCCTCTACCAGGCATTCACCAGATATTCATTTCTCAGCAAAGCAAATAGTTACCTTAATCTTCCTTTATCATCAAACCTGCATCCTTAATCCCTCAGCATAAGTTCCAGGTCCCCCCAGTGATTCTAGATCCGAATGCTAGCAGGATGAAGTCAGAGCCCTAAAAGAAACCTTCAAAAACAGATGTCATTAAACTCTCATCACCATCTACCAGCATGTATCTACAGAACAACTATTATGCACAGATCCTGTGTGGTAACATGTATGGGATGCAGGAGAGGGGAGGGGGTGCTCATTTGGACAGCATGTGCTGACTGCCCACTATAGGTTAACCTCTTTAATTAGATACATTTGTGTCCTTTTTACAAATGAACACACTGAAGGTGAAGACTTCTTCACCTGGAAGCAGAGAGGCAGGATTATGGCCCTAGAGCTGGGTCCTCCCCCTTACCCCCATGCTGTTTGGCACAGTGCTAAGTACCCTAGGGCATACACAGAACAAGCCAGTTCCAGGCTCCAAGCACCAGCCTGGCTGTTGAACAAAAAGAGGGCCCATAATTTAAGTGAGTGTTTGCAGAGGGATGAATGGCTGTCTAAAAAGAAGGGACCTGCCCCTGAGGCAGGAGAAGATGGGCTTCTGGGGAGGCCCTGAGCAGAAAAGACACGAGCCAGCTGTGATGAGGGAGATAGAGGCTGATCTTGAAGGACAACCTCACTTCAGAGCCCCAGCACATTGACCCCACCGAATGGCAGTCATTCTCATGGGCCGTTCCTTCCACTGCCCACTCACCACAGGCCTCAGGAGGCATGGGTCACTTCTCTGCTTCCACCAATTGCCCAGCCCGACACTCTCTTGGTGCCCCTACTCTTCCTTCTCATTCCTCCCTACTTGATCTTTGCTGTGGACATGGCCCTGAGGGTTCTGTGAGGGATGTAAATTGTCAGCCCAAACTGAGGGCCCCCTTTAAACACTTTTCTGGACAGATGGACGAGACTTATGGGAAAGTGGGCAGAAGGCCCTGGACTGAGTCGAGGTGATTTCCTGAATGCCTGAGGATCCTGCCCATGAGAAGTCACCTGTCATCAGCAAGCCCAGCCAGCAGGGTGGGAAGGTGAATTAGTGACACCTATGCATTTCTGAGCTCTCTGAACCCTCCTGCTGCAAAGACCACAATGATCTACCTCAAAGTTCCCCACTGGTGCCTGAGCACATGCCACTCTTGCCTCTATCTAAACAAAAACATGCTGAAATCTCCAGAAAGCCTCACTGCTGGACTCTCGGCCTCCTTCGGAACATCGTTTCAAACGAGGTGGTGCTCAGAGTACTCCCGGAGCACACAACCCAAGTGTACTCCACAAACAGAGCAGATACACAACCGCCCCATCTTCCCAAACTCACCTTCCATGCCAGCTTGCCTGACCTCAACTTAGGCTCATGGTTTTCTACCTCTGCGTTTTACATTTGACCTTCCCTGCGTCTAATGTCCCCTCCACTCTTCATTCCTTCTTTGAAAAAATAAAGCATCAAATATCCGGGGAGCTCCCATGTGCTCAGCACAGTGCTGGCATGTAAGAGAAATACAAGGAGCTGCAGCATGCTGTCCGATGAGCTCATCAGTCTACATGAACACACGTGGGGCAGGAAGGGGCCCAGTAAATGCACACACGTGCCACAGGCTGAATGCAGGCAGTCCCCCTCTCTCTGGGGATGTACACGGAAACTGAGTGGAAGAGAACTTTGCTGTGTAGGCAGCAGCAACTAAGGTCTTCTGGACAACAGAACTGTCAGCGGACAAAGCACGAAGCCAGCAAGGCACAGGGTGTACCTGGGGACCTGCCTAGTCAGGGAGAAGAGTTTCCAGAATGACAGACAAGGCTGCAAATGGAGACCAGATGTCGACTGTGGAAGGCAGGGCCAATGGAAGGAGTCAGACTTTATCCTCCAGGCAACAGGAGCATAGCAAAGAATTTTCGAGCCACCGTGCTGTTTTGTGGGGATGGGTGCAGCAGCGGCCCCGAGTGGGAGGCCTGCAGGTGGGAGCCACCAGAAGGAACCTGCTCAGATGCTCTGAGACACCTGCTGGTGAGGGGGCCCTGGGCTCTTGAGGTTGCCATGGGAACAGAAAAACAGGAATGACGAATGTAAATGGCTTTCTTAAGGAAAACGAAGATGTTGTGACCCTGCTGAGAGCAGTGGAGAGAGAACAGTCCATGAAGACAGTGATGCTCAGAGTGGACACTTCTGTTTTGAGGGGCTTAGCATCGAAACCCTTTTCTATCTCGGAAGAACATCCCCCACCCCATCGCATGCTTCTTGGTGGAAGGCAGAGCCCATATTTTCTAGAATATTTGAAGGAGACAGACTGTTCTCTCCCCCTCCCCTTGGCAGCCTCTGTTTAGAGGTATGACCTCCACCAGATGGTCCCACCTGAACTGAAAAACTCAAGGGGTGACAAAGACATAGGGACAGTTTAGGATTCAGTCCCAGCGGAGGCATCCAGCAGCGATCAGGGCTGGACCTGGGGCCGTAATCAAGCCAGAGAGCTTCTGTGGTTTGACTTGGGCCGGGCTTCCTGTAGTCTGACAGACTGTGGTTCTCCAGCCCTGCTTCAGCCTGGAGATTCCTGAGTTACTCAGTAGGCCCCCAACAGATTCCTGTAGTCAGAATCATACTGGTAAAAATATTAAATCTACTCCTGAAATCCTTGTTGCACTATATGCTAATTTGGATGTAAACTTTAAAAAATAAAAAAATAAATAAATAAATAAAATAAAATAAATCAAATCCAATTCATGCTCTGTGCCTCTCCTCAAAGCCTTTGTCCCCAAACACCCAGATGGCACACCCTCTTGTCAGTTGAACCCTTCTAGCTCCTCTGAACAGATGCTCACTAGGTACCCCCTTTGTACTCACTTCTATTAGCCAGAGTTACACTGACTAGCTTTAGGTGCAGCCAGGACAGAACCCACATTTTTTAAGGGTAGGGAGGGGCAGAGGGAGACAGAATTTTAAGCAGGCTCCATGTTCAGGGCAGAGCCCAACATGCAGCTTGATCCTGCATCCCTGGATCATGACCTTAGCCGAAATCAAGAGTCCCACTGAGCCCCACAGGCGCCCCCACATCTTCTCTTAAACTTACCTCCATTGCCTTTCTTTACCCCACCCATCAAAACCTAGCCCACTCCCACACTAGCACAACACTGTGGGTAGGGCAGGCACTCTGGATACACCTACAGAAGAATCTGAATTTCATTTAGTCACTCTGGAAAAATCTGAAAAGCCTCTCACAAGAGTTAAAAGTCCACAATGATGCAATGTTTGGAAAATTTTTTGTAAAAATATTGAGAGATAAGGTAGAGAAAGAAGAGGGCTGGTAGAGTAACATCAAAATATATTTAATGATAATTTTGTCCTCAAAATAATCCAGGCGAAAGAAGAACTGCATACAAGTATAGATTCAACATGGAATTTATTTTACTATTCTCTTTAGTTTTGATGTTGAAAATTTCCACAATAAAAACCTTAAAAGATTCAAGATATCAAAATTTAATGGCTGTTTTGAGAGTCTAAGCATGAATGGAGAAGGGATTGAAATCTCCCATGACCGTGTGATAATTGCTCAGGATGGAGAGTAAGCAGTGAGCTCCATGCATTTAGGAAAAGCTTGCATTTAGTCATAATGCAAAAACTTCCATTTATTAAAGAGCTTACAGGGGTGGGAGGTGGGAGATAGTGCTTCAGTAACGGAATCAGCATGGAGGGATTTCAGCCCAAAGAGCACACAAAGGGGAAGCAGTGGTGATAATACCCACTGTGTAGTGCATACAGTTCCCTGCCCCATCTGCTCTTCAGGGTGACTTGGAGGAGAATGACTGATACCCATGATTTACCTTTGTATACATAAGAAACTGCCATCCATCCCGTAATCTCAGGGTCAGTGAACCAGAGCACGTAAAGATATAAGGAGTCAGAAACATGTTCATGACCACAGAGGCATAACTTCCACCTTTTGATCTTGTAAATCCCATGTCCCCATTCCTGGGAAAGCTGCCTATAAATCTACTTAAGGCATGGCGGACTGACCTCCTGTGGGAACCCACCTGGTGTTCAGAAACAGGTGTACACTGAGATTTTTTCAAAAACCTGGTGCATCATTTCAGTGCTTTGACCGAAACTTCATAAAGGGCTGGCTTGAGAATGACACACCCTTGCCACAGATGACCTCTGTGTCAGATGGTAAAGGCAGAAAATTAAAATCAATGGAAGATGAGCTATAAGAGAGAAGTCCATCTCTGAAGCGTTCTCCTCTTACCCTCTTCTGCATCACTGGAGTTTCAGAAGGTGCTTACTGACTATATTTACTACTGGTCCAATCCTCATCTCCATCACTGGGATTTTGCCGCCATCCTGGCTGCAAATTCTTCTAAGCAGGGTCTGTCTGCCCCTGCCCTCAGCTGCAGCTGTCACTCACAGAGGTCCCCTGCACTCATCCCTGCCTCCCCCTCTCTACCCAGGACACTCAGCAGAGACTCTGAGCTCCCTCTCCTGCTGACTTTATTTTCCTTGAGCTAAATGCAATTCCTTCCCTGCAGCACCACCTGCTTGTGTAACAGATCAACACACATGAGATGTGGCCTATCGCTGATTAACACTGTATTATTGTTGTAACTTCTAGTGATTACTAGCCTACTTCCTTAGAGGCCCCTAAATGTGCCATCTGGGTGCCTAAGGGAACCCTCTCTGTCCACACAGGCTCATTTCACGAAGCAGGTGAATGTCCCCTCCTTTCTGGTTCTCCTTGAAGGACACAGCATCACCCTACCTTTAGGAAACCCTATCATTTCGATGGTAAATGTTCCTGATTGAGGCTACAGAAAAGGTTCAGTTCCTTGGAAATAAGATAAACCCCTCCTCCAAGGAACTCCCTTGCTTCCTCTTTGAATTAGAAGGAATGTGTGTTCCCCCACATATGTTAGGGAACGCTACTTCTATGTCTCTTAAAAGCAGGGCTTTCCTGTGACCAAGTTGGGAGAAACTTGCATTCTGTATTCTCGCTGAGGAGAGATTCACACGCATATTAGTATAGTAAAGACTACAACTAGGGCTGTAATGGATCATTTCCCCTAAGTGCATCCAGTGAGATTAGAATTTTCTAGAACTTCCCCTTGGGATGTTGCAGCTACAGCTTAATAGTCCCAAAGAAGCTAAGCAGAAACCAGAGGGCAAACCTGTGGCCTTTGCTGCTTTTAACTCCTTGCTGTCTGTTATCTGGAGTCATTAACACATAAACCCCGAAAGATTTATGACGATTCCATGCTCTGGCTATAACTTCATTTCTGTCCACGTCAGCTGACTCAAAAATCAAGGCCCATTTCTACTGACCATCAAGCATGGAGGACACAAAGGATTGGCTTTCAGCACACATGCTATTCTCCTCCCAGTGTTCCCACCTGTTCTGCAGGGGATGCAAAGCCAGAACCACATCTCCCATATCTCTCATGGCTAAGGTTCCAGATTTGAGTTCAGTGGGGCCATTTAGATGTACTGTCGGGAAATTTGGAAAGCAAAAGTGAGGCAGAGGTCATAGTCCTCTCCTTCCACAGCAAGCCAAGTCCAAGAGGCACTCAGTTCTTCTATGATGGTTTTAGCCAAGGTTCCAGCATGCAGATGCCAGCTTCATGGGTGTCAGGAGCAGGACTAAAATACACATGTGTGGGTATAGATCACAGCAGTGTGGCTGGTTTTGATTGAGGCAGCCTCTTAAGCATGGCAGTGCCAACGTGGTCCTGGGGATGCTGCTCCATCACTGTAGAAGAGGTAGCAGCTTCCTTGGTGGTCCAGCTCCCTAGTATGGCTTTGGGACACTCAGTTGTGAAACCTCCATCTGGAGAACAGCGTCATCAGAACTCTTAATAATTCAAGCCAGTCAATTCGCTGCAACAAATCCCTTCCTCCTGCAGTTTGCTATAGTGGATTCTGCTTCCTGAAACTGATCCTTGATCCATACTCCAGCTCTGTCTGTGTTCCTGCAAGGATGACCTAACCTCTCAGTCGCACTGTAATGACTGTGATTCTAAATAGTCATAGTCTACATTCCATCCAGGCAGGAAACCTCCTGTATGGCTGACTGTGGGAAAAATGATGAAAACCTGGCCTGAAACCAAGCGTGCATCCTGGGTCAGGTCGACATAGATGCGTGCCTCTCAAGTAAGTAATGATGCCAAAACTCCTGGAGTGGCATCTATATGTTGCATGCCACCAGAAGTTGAAACCATGTAAATCCCAGGCAGCAGAGTTTACCAGAAGAAGAAATATACCTGGGTTCTAACTGCAACCCATGTCATTTAAACTGTGAGTTGCAGACCCCCTGTTCTGCCCAGTGGGGGCAGTGACATCATCCACCTCAAAGGGAGACAGAAAACAAGAGTAACCTGAAAGGTCTTTGGGCAGCAGGGGTGCGGTAGGGGGAAGGGTGTTGGTGGGAGACGAGGAAGAGTATTATTATTATTATTATTATATTATTATTAATATTCTTATTATTATTATTGAAGGGTGGTATTTATTACTACTAATTATTATTAGGATCCAGAAATCATAACCAAGGAAAGTATATTTTCCATACTTTGAAATATACTGGCTAAATCTGTAATACAACTTTTCAGCACATTGGAATTTAGAGACAAAGTTTTATGAGCCTCATAAAAAGAAAATCAGAGCAATAAAGTCCAATGCTTCCTTTAGATTACAGCCAAGCATTGGAAAGGTATTTTGTGTGTTTGTTTGTTTTTTCTCAAAAATCATCTGATTTCAACAGTACTATCAAGACCCATCGCAGGGTTACTATTTTCAGGTCAGTTATCCCTTTGTGCTGTCCCACAAGATAGCTGGAATACTTCCTGTACCTCCATGGCTCTGTTTGTGTTTTGTTGTTGTTGCTATTGTTTTTGTTTTTAAACAAGAATCATTCCTGTTTCTTCAGTTTTTGACACAACAGGAAATTAATATGGCAGGTTTGTATCACTGCTAGCCTTAAAATGCCATGACCCCTTGAAGCAAATGCTCTTGACACAATCTCAAAGTGCTGCTCTAAGATAACAGAGAGCCACAAGGCAAGGAGTTCTTGGGAAGAATTAGACTAAGAGGCAGGAAAGCAGGCAGTGGCCAGACCAAGGGGAAGGAGGTCAGTGCTGTCAGTGTGCAGCAGAGCAGCAGGGTAGGAATTGGGACAAGTGACAGAAGGGGACCGAGAGTCGTGTAGCCAGAGCTCCCTGGGCTGAGGACAGTTCTGAAATCAACTCACCATGCATTCCAGGACCCAGAACAGAAGTCAGCCACAGAGTGGAGCCCAGAGCCCATGGGCTATAGCAGGTAAGGGATATACCTGCCAGCAAGAGCTGGGTCCATCACAAGAGGCTAAGGGAGGCCCCTGGGGAGGTCTCTGACCAGGGAGCCCTGAGGAAAGGATGCAGACCCTAAAGAGGGGGTGGGCCCAACAGTGTCTCCACACCTGATTCTTGCACTTATGTTACCAAAAAGACTTCAGTGAGAGAAACCAAAACACATAACTCAACAGGATTCCTTTAAGGTTCCCTAGCGCATTTAAAATAGGATTTAGCTTTTTTAAATGGTCTTACATGTAACATTTTTGGAAAATAACATAAAAACCAAAGCACCAAAACCCTGTAAATCTATCTATTTTTTTTTGAGCCATAAGAGAAAACATTTTACATTGCAAAATGAAATCCTAGGAGGTGTTCTAACCCTAAAATATTCACTTTAGGATGTGTGAAGTGTTTGCTTTAACCATGGAACTAAACCCCATTTGTTGCCAATGACAGGCAAAGAAGTCAGACTAGGGGATGATTGTGTAGTGCTCAAAGAGCAGGTAGGTGCAATACAATCAAAGGGATACATGAATTCATGTAGATTAACTGATTTTTAAAACAAAGTTGGCTAGATTTGTGTGTAGAGAGACATGTTTTAAAAATACATGCAGCCATCTTCTATGATCCAATTAATGGCAACAGCTTTATCCAAGGATACTGAAGAGTTAGCTGGAAATATAAATGTCCCAAGAAGGAGGGCTCTGCAAACAGGGCTGCCTGAAGACAGCTTTGCTATATTCTCTCGGATCCAAAAAGGGAAGTTTTGTCAGGTCCTTCCCTCCATACACACACATCATTTTATTTGGATGTCACATCATGTGATTAAATTTAACTGGGTGGACCAGTGGAAAACCATAGCATTAACAACATAATTTTTTGAGGAGAGATTCTTTCTACCAAGTGCAAAGGAGATAATTCTGAAAGTGGTGAGCTGCTAAGAACTGCTTTCAGCATTTTTTAAAATCTAGAGGTACCAAGATAAAAAATCTCTGCTCATTATGGCACTGCTTCTTAATAACCAAATCCAGGGAGTGACCTGGGTTTTCATCATTTGGGTTTCTGGTGGAAAAAAATCATAGCCCATATAGAAGAGATTATCTGTTTACATAACTTATAGAAGTTAATGTCTGTGTGTGTCCATGTGCCCAGTTTCTGGAAGGTTACAGAAGAAGTAAACAGAAGTCATCTCTGGAGAATAGAACAGATTGGGGGAGGAGTGTCTTTCCCTCTCCAGTTTACACCCTTTTGTCCTAGCTGAAATTTTATGCTAAGTATTACTTTTATAGTAGAAAAACTAGCCATGAACATATGTTTAAAAATCACTTTAAGAGCCCAGAGGCCAAGAATCCCAGAAAGTTCAGTCTCAGCCCTGCTCAGTCACCAGGAAGCTATGAAGCTAGAAACGCTCTACAGCTGTAACACTCCCTACAGTTTCCAGGGCCAACACTGCCTCCCTTTATTCCTGTAACACTGTCATAGGTGTCAAGAAAAGACACTACTCTGATTTCACTCATAAAGAAATGGAGGTTCTGAAGACTAAATATCCTGCCCGGGGCCACAGGGGCTACAGTTGGGGAAGCTGCACTTGAACCCAGGCCGACTGCCTCATTGCCATCCTGCCTTCATTCTGGAAACCTTGTGCAGGTCACGTCTGGGTCTTGGTCCACCAATCAATAAAATGGAGACATTATCATAGGCATCCTTGCAACAAATAAGTAAATAGTAGCTTATTTTACTAAAGACAAAACTGAACTCAGGTCAAGTAACTTCTTGTCCAGGGACAGACAGCACTTGAACCCAGAAGCCCTCTCACTCCATTTCCTGGCTGCTATTCCAGACATCTCTCCCAATTGTCCCTTCCACCTAAAACAGGGCTGGCTTCAGGCACCCAGATGTTCACAACAGTCTTGATTTTCAAAAATACATGTCCTAGAACGTTCATGGCAGGGACAAGTGCTGATAACCCATCCACAGAGTCACCCACTCTTAAAGCATTTGCCTAAAATCTGCTCCGTGCCCCAAAAGACCTCAAGCAAGCTCAAGGATTCCAAGCTGCTCTGCAGGAAGGGAAAAAATAAACTTCAGCTCTGCATAACACTGACAATTAGGGCAGAAACTTCCAAGGAAAGATTCTCAGGACCTTTCTCCAAAGTTGGAGCCTGCACATTTTTCCAGGAGATTCTGGGAGAATGATGGTCTCCCCCATTCCCCTGCCTGAGCTATGCCCTGATCTCCAGTGCCCACTACAGCTGTGCAGAAACAGACTTGTCAGCCCTACCTGCCCTTCCCCACAGTGTGACAGGGAGAGAAGAGAAGTCCCTCCTAAAATATGGACTGGACATGATCCGCACAGGGATGGGAGACAGGCACTACAGTCGTATGGGCTCACTTTAAGCACATGCCATGAGAACAGCTATCAATGTGTGAAAAATACAGTATAAATTTAATTCCTCCTGCCCAGGAAAAGCAAAACCCCATCCAGAAGAGCCGGGAGGAGGAGTCCATCAGAATGGCCAATGTAGAGGGAAGTAGCTCCATCTGTAACCCTAACACACAGGGAGCTCACCCAGGAACCTTTCACACTTGAGGCCTAGCTCCCTTGGGGCATCAGCCACTGGCCACAGCTCAGGATCCTGTAATGGGCCTGTGGCCCTCACCCACACCCTGGGGCCAGCCGAGGGTCATCCCTGCAGGGCCCTCAGAGTCCTCTCCCAAGTGCCCTGCAATTACTCTACAGATTCCAATCAATGCAAACTCAATGTCCAGTTAATCTCTACAAAATCAAGATCTCTAATTGGCTCTATTCATGAGCAATCTTGTAGGAAAGCCCCCACATGGCCAGCTGAAATGCTGTGAACACACACAATGACCACGCACAGTGTCTGGCTACAGCAGTGACAGTGAATACCTAAGACTAGGACTAAGACATTCACTTGTATATGTGAGTTGTTTTGTTTTGTTTCGTTTTGTTTTCTCCACACTAAGATTTAAAGCCCAGATAGCCAAATAGTTTTGTGGTGACTGGTCATTGCTACACATTGCTGTGGCATGTGGTTTCTGTCCAGGTCTGGAGGAGCAAATGGCAAACCTTTAGATTTCCAAATCGTGGGCAGCTTTATTAACAATATCCAAGTCCTTCTGAAGGAAGCCTGCTTTCCTCCACACAGGTTGGCCCTGCCAGGGCCAGCGACAGAAGCCAGAGATACCCAGGAACCCGTGAACTCAGAGGTGCCACATGAAGACTTCAGAAGAAAGTGCAGTGCAGGCTCCAAAGGGGCAGGTGGAATCTTGAACTCTAACTCACCAGGCACTTTCCATTCACTTTCCTCCTCATCATTTTCCTCCATTTGTGGACAGGTCCCCATGGTCAGAGAGTTGCTGAGAATTAGGCTGGTTTTGGGGGTAATGCAGGAAAAGAAAAATGCCCACCAAAATATCAAGGTGAGGAAAGGCATTTGGGAAAAGGCGATCAATGACTTTTTATCCCACAATAGAAATTTTCCAAGCATCATTTTTCCCCCATCATTGAATGCAAATCCCCAAGACTTCTTTGTATTCTTGGAGCCAAGCTGCTTTAGGCGGACCCAACACCACAGAGTAGCCCTCCCAACGAAGAAATCCTCAGAATCCCACAGCCTCAGATCGCTGTGTGACTGACACTGTCAGGGCAAATCTGTTGCATTAACTCCCACATGTCCCTTCCCAGCTTCTACATAGTCATGTACAATGCGACAGCCCCGCCATGAAAGCTGGAACCTGCTCTCCACAGAGGAGTAACTGCATTCCCACAAAATACAAAGGAAGTAGGCAAGACATGTCACCAAAGAAGAGAACCCCTTCAAACATAGCCATTTGTTCTTTAGACGTTAAAAAAAATACTTATTTTTGTTTTTTTTTTCTTTCCACAGAAAAATGTCATTTCCCTAAGCCAGCCAGACCTGACACATTAGTTTTTTTTTTGAAATAACTCAAAAATCCAATGGAAGGCAGGAAAATGCCCCTGCAGAGGCCATGGCATAAAGATGCACAGAGCTCCAGAGGTCCTGGAGTTACCACTGAGCTTCTTAGTCTTTGGTTCACATGCACAGTGTCACACAGCCCTGGATAGCCTCAGAAAAGCCACTTAGAATTCAATCTTCTTCCTTGCAACACTAGAGTGGGAGATTAAGAAGACACACATCAGAGCCAGAGGGAAGGACTCTGTTCAAATCTTGATGTTGCCTCTTACTCTGTGATCTAGTTACTCCATCACACTGGGCCTCAGTTTCCTCAACTATAGAAATGGGGATTATAAGAGCATCTACCCCACAATAATGAAATGATTAGATAAATTTACAGAACATAGTTAATATACTTCTTGAGATATAGCAAGCATGATATAAGTGTTGGCTATTATTTTTTTTTAAATAATGTTTATTTATTTTTGAGAGAGAGAGAGAGGCAGAGCATGAGTTGGGGGAGAGGGGACAGAGACAGAGTGGGAGACACAGAATCCGAAACAGGCCACAGTCTCTGAGCTGCATTGGCACAGAACCCAATGTGGGGTTCGAAATCCCAAACCATGAGATCATGACCTGAGCCAAAGTCAGACGCTCAACCGACTGAGCCACCCAGGTGCCCTAAGCACTGGCCATTATTAGCTAGAATTGCTTAATGCACTGAGGGCCTACTAAGGACTGTGAATACAAAAGCTTCTAAATTGCAATAATAACTATATTCATAAATTTCTGACTCGGGTACTTGAAGGTTATTGGTGCTATGCACTATCAAAATATATTAGTGAGGCCTGCAAATTCGGTCGATTTGAAATGTGTACACCTAGATATTTTTAAAGGTGTACACCTAGACTTCCAGATGTGCTCACCCTTTGTTTTTCAGGATGTACGGGACAAAATTCAAACACAGCATGTCTTATATGTGGATTGCCTTGATTCTGTGGTTTGGTCTCTTCTGGCAGATGCTGCATAGAGAAGGTGGGCATGTTCAAATGCCAGCTGCAGTCTCTGAAATCTTGAAAGACCTGTTCCAAGCCCTTAGGATGTAGCTCTCACTTACTGATCCATGAGAATGTGACAAATGGTGCTTCTTGATAGAACTGTATTCAAACCACCATAGTCCTTTGCATCTAGCCAGAACGTACAGACCCAACAAATACTCCGCTGCATTCATTTTCCTAGAGACCAGATATTTACTGTGCACCTACTATGAATGAGACGCTGTGCTAGACACTGATATACGTACACTCTCTGCCCCCAAATAGCCATCCAGGCCGATTTTTTTAATCATGAAAATACACATAAAAGTACAAATTGAGATTAATGTATGAAGATAAAAACAGGGTTATGAAAGTGTTTATGGAAGAGACATAATGGACACTGGCCTTAGCCAATTCTCTGCTGGAGAAGTGACATCCAAAGTGAGACCTCCATTTTCTGGTAATGGTAGACTAGGTAATGGTAGTTGGGCCAACTGTACCACCAAAAATAATCAGCAGATTAAAAAAAAATGTCAGATAAAATTATTCTTTAAACCACTGAAAAGTATAGGGGTGCCTGGGTGGCTCAATCAGGTAAGCATCCAACTCTTGATTTTCGCTCAGGTCATGATCTCGTGGTCCATGAGATCGAGCCTGCATCGTCTGGCACTGTGCTGACAGCGTGGAGCCTGCTTGGGATTCTGTCTCTCCCTCTCTCTTTGCCCCTACCCTGTTTGTGTGAGCAAGCACTCTCTCTCTCTCTTTCTCTCTCTCTCTCTCAAAATAAATAAATAAATATTTGAGACAAAAAATAAATAAATAAAGCATCAAAGTGTAGATGAGATAGTAGTGAAGAACTAGGGAAATTTCAGAGAAATAGGAACACAAGGAGCCACTTTTGCCCTGAGGATATTTGCCAATTCTGAAAAATTTGTTGTTTACAAGCCACTCAATCTATGGTATTTTGTTATAGCAGCCCAAAGAAACTAAGACAGAAATAGCAGCCTTGATGGGATAAGACAGAGACTCCAGCCCTAAACTTGGCTTAAGTTGGCTCTGGATATGAGGCATTAAGCAGAAACAAATACTAGAGGAAGGCACCTTTGTAACAGGTCCCAAATACAAATCAGCACAAAAACCAAAGATAACTAAGTCCATAAGGAAAGAAGCACCATGAGTAAGAACTAGTTGAAAAAAATAATAATAAAAACAGAACTACAAAAACTTCAAGTATTGGAACTGTCAGACCATAAACTATGCTTACAACATGGGAAGATTTTAAAAAGACCACTTCGAAAATATGTACCAGGAATAGGGAAACCAGTGACCTAAAAGATTTAAAGAAGAACCGAATAGAAATCTAGAAATTAATATAGTACCAATAATTTAAAACTCAAGATTTTAATACCAAATTAGATACAGTTGGGGAGAGATTTGAAAAATCAGACTAAATTATCCAGAGTATACCATTTAAAGACAGAAAGGATGGAAAATACAGAAGACAGGATAGAGAATGCAGAGGAAGAGAAAATGAAGTGTTCTGTAATCAAGACCTCAGAAAGAGAAAAGGGGATGTGGTAGAGGTAATATGTGAAGAGATAAAGGCTGATCATTTTCCAGAATTTTTGTTTCTTTTTTTTAACCACAAAAATGTTTTTTACATTTATTTTTGAAAGTCAGAGCACAAGTCCGGGAAGGGCAGAGAGAGAAGAAGACACAGAATACAAAGCAGGCCCCAGCCTCCGAGCCATCAGCAAAGAGCCCGACGCGGGGCTTGAACTCACAAACCGTGAGATCATGATCTGGGCCGAAGGTGGACACTTAACCCACTGAGGCACCCACGTGCCCCTTTTTAAAATTTTTTTAATGTTTACTTTTTAATATAATTATTGTCAAATTGGCTAACATACAGCGTGTAAAGTGTGCTCTTGGCTATTAGGGTAGATTCCTGCAGTTCATCGCTTACATACAACGCCCAGTGCTCATCCCAACAAGTACTCTCCTCAATGCCCATAACCCATTTTCCCCTCTCCACCACCACCCCCATCCAATCAACCCTCAGTTTTTTCTCGGCATTTAAGAGTCTCTTATTTATTTTTGAGTGACAGACCATGAGCGGGGTAGGGGCAGAGAGAGAGGGAGACACAGAATCCAAAGAGCTGTCAGCACAGAGCCTGACACACAGCTCGAAATTTGAGATCATGACTGAGCCAAAGTCAGATGCCCAGCAGACTGAGCCACCCAGGTGCCCCTCCAGAACTTTTGAAAGACATTAATATGTAACTTTAAAACCTCATTCAGTTCTAAGAAGGAAAAAAATAAAAAGCCAAACCTTAACATAATACGATTAAAATGTACACCACTAAAGATAAGGAGAAAAATCTTAAAGGGATCCTGAAATAAAGCCAAACATATTACCTTCAATAGTGACAGCCTGACATGTATCCTCTCAGTGAGGACAATGCACGATAGTGGAATTTTTCCTTTAATGTGCCAAAAGAAAATAACTCCCTACCTAGAATTCTAGACCAACGAAAGCAACAAAATCATCCAAGGATAAAGGTCATCAAAATATTTTTTAAAAAACTAACAGTGTTTGCCATCAGCATACTGAAATGTGAATTCTAAGGGCAATTACAAAGGATGTACTTTAGGCAGAAGTATCCTAAATGATAGACTTGCAGTATAAGAAAGAACAAAGAGCAAAGAAAGTGATAAATATGTGGTACTATCAACAAAATATTGGCTATGTAAAACAATAACAATAATGTTTTATAGTTTCCTTTAATTAAAATTTTTATCATCAATAAATAGCATGTAAGATGAGCATGGGGAAAATAAGTGTAATTATTCTAAGAGCCTCGTATTATCTGAAAAGAGGGTAAAAGTTTGATTAAACTTTAAAGTTTGAAAAATTAAGTGTTAATTTCCAAGGTAGTTACTAAGAGAAAAAGACATTTTACAAACTATTAAATGGCAAAAGTAAAATGGTAAAAAAAATCAAGAAAGGAGGTTAAAATACCAGGGTACATGTAGAAAGAATAAAATGTTAGGTTTAAATCTAAATATATCAGCAATTACATTAAATGTGAGTAGATAGAGATATTCTAGTTAAAAGGCAAGAACTATCAGACTGGATTTTTAAAAAAAATTCCACAGTATGATATTCACAAGAGACAATGTATAATATAAAGAATCAGAAGTTGATCTGGCCAACAATAGTTTTCCAGGCAGAAAGAATAACATACACAAAAGGTCAGAAGTAGGAAAGCCCAACTGATAGGAGGTCAGTGTGGAAAGGTGTAGAGATTAAAAAGAAATACAGTCTTAACTGAGCTGGAGGTGTAGGCTTAGCCACTCCACACAGGTGCAGGCAGAAAAGAACAACAAAATTTGTCCTAAATGGCTGAAAAGTATTGGAAGAAGTACACAAGACACAATCTAGGATCTCAAGCTGCAATGCAATCGACTTAAGCACAAATAATAAAAGAGCTAGTGCTTCTAAGGGCACTTTGGTCCATTTGTGAAATGGTGTGGTTCAACTATGATTTCAGAGGTGAGGATAAGCTGAAAGTGACCTGGGAAGAACCACAGGGATGATGGAGGGCTTGTATTCTGATAAGGGAATGTAGATTTGTACGTTGCAGGTCATAGGAGACTGTTGAAGGATTTTAAGCTGTAGAGTAATTTGATGAGAAGTGCATTTAAAACTAATCAGGCATGACTGTGGAAGATGAAATAAGAGGGGGAACGGAAGTAGGGAGACGAGTTAGACCACTCATGATTTCAGAGCCTCTGTCATTTTTCTTACTACCTCTCATACTCAGCATTGTACAGAGAAACAAGCACTCTTTAAGTTTATGTATTTATATGTTTTGAGAGAGGGAGAAAGTAGGGAAGGGGGTAGAGAGGGAGAGAGGGAGAGAGAGAGAAAGAGAGAGAGACGGAATATCTCAAGCAGGCTCTGCACTGTCAGAGCATAGCCCAATGGGGGGCTCAAAATCAAGAGCCTTAAGATCATGACCTGAGCCAAAATCGAGTCTGGTGTTTAACTGACTGAGCCACCCAGGTACCCCAAGAAGCATGCATTATTATCTCACATTCCCTAGAGGTACCAAAATCAGAGAAGCAGAAATGGAATTTCAAGCACCCATAGATTATTCCCAACATGGTACCAAACTGTAGAAAATTGCTTAATTTTGAAATTATAAAATCTGCCCACTGTACTATTAATTAGCAAACATTAATTTAGCATTTTCTGAGGACTAGGTATCTGCTAACATGGTGGGAAATACAAAAGACTTAGCACTTTTAACTGGGAAGAGATGTTATGTCATTCGCTTTCCAAAATGGCTGTGAGGCCTTTGACAACTCATTAAGTTCGACCCTCCAGGCATTGCCCAAACCCCCTGTAGGTCATTATCTCGAGGTTCTGGAGTTCAAACCCTGCATCAGGGTCGCTACTGTCAGCATAGAACCTGCTTCGGATTCTCTGTCCCCACCACACTCTCGGCCCCTCCCCTGCTGTACTCTTCCAAAAATAAATAAGTATTAAAAAAAAAAAAGCTGCCAGGTGTCACGCTCTCCTCCAGCTCTCCTCCAGACTTACAGTTGCATAGACTGCCTACCTGCTCTCGACTCCTCAGTTCATATCTCCAGCCTGGACCTCTCCCCTGAGCACCAGAGCCATATATCCTGTGGCCTACTTGATGCCTACCCTCAAGATCTCCCAGACATCTCGAACTAAAACGTAACAGAGGCAGAGCTCCAAAATACCCACCATCCCTCTCGGTCTCTCCCGTATCAGTTAATGGCCAATTCCATCCACGCAATTGCTCACACCAAACATCTTGGAATCATCCTTGATTTCTCCTTTTATCTTGCAACTTCCAACATATAAATAAAATTTTCAACTTACATGCTCACATGTACCCCAAATGCAACTCCTTATCATCCTCACCACCATGATCCAGGCCACACCATTCCACTGCTGGCCTGACTCATGACTCTGGTTCTGCCTTTGCTCCTCTGCTTTCCACTCGTGCACGGCAGCCAGAAGGATCCTGTTAAAACCCAGATCACCTCTCCTCTGCTCAGAACATTCCAGGCTCCCCACGCACCCCCCACCTTTCTTCAGGGCAAAGGCAAGAGTCCCAACTGTAATCTGCAAAGCCCTATGTAAGCGGACTCTCTGCTGCCCTCTGACCTTGCTTTTTATCCTTTGCCTCTTTATTCTCTCTGCTCCAGTCACACAGGCTCCCTTACAGTCTTTCACTTGCTGTTCTCTCTGCCCAGAATGTTCTTCTTCCATTTCCGCAGAACTCATCCCCTGATTTCCTTCAGGAATGTACCCAAAGATCTCCCTGGTCCCCTAACATCTCAGGGTCCGCCACCCCCTAAAATTCATATCCCACTTTCTTAATGTTTTCTCCTTAGCAGTTACAATTAGGTAATGATCCCTCATCTTGTTCGCGGTCTGTCACCGCCACCAGAATGTAAGCGCTCGAGGGCAGTGATTTTGTGTTTTGTCCAGGGTCCAGCCCCAGGGTCTACTACAGTGCCTGGAACAAGGTAGGTGGTCAACACATCTGTGTAACAAGGGAAGGAGTTCTGCGGGTCACTGGTCTAGCTGGTCCAAGGTCTTCTGGTGGCCCCTTCTCCACTTGGTCACCAGACCCAGACAGCAAACATCTCAGGCCTAAGGGGACAATTCCAGCAAGGCATGATAAAGGCCCATCACCATAGCTTGGGCACGGTCTTGGGAGGGGACTGCACAGATGTCCGCTCCTCACAAATGCCCCAGCTTCCACAGCTGCTGCTGTGCACCCTCATCTCTGCAAAGGAAATTACCCCCTAGGATGTCTTTAAAAACCAAGTCCCATGTAAACCCTTCAGCTGTTTGCCTGAATTCCTTTTAATCTCCTATAGAGATGTCACTAAATAACCAGCTCTCAAGGGCTCCTCCTCAGAAAATGTTTTTATCACCCTGCTGCTGAGGAAACAGGATTTAATTTCCATCAAGAGAAGTACAAAGCAATAGAGCAATTATTCATATTTTTCCTCAGTGCTGGATTATCTAACCAGGGGTCTCAAAGCATTTAATCTCCAACAGGTAAAGGGTTTTACCCAGGCAAATGCACCTTCAGACAAAGATCTCGAGCCCCACTTGCAGGCTTGTGTGTGAACCTGCTGGACCTTCCATTTGACCTCATCATGGAGGTCATGAAATACTCTCAAAGGCAGAGCCATTCACAAATGAGAACTTTCTCTTTTGGGGTAGGAGGTGGGGGGCAGAGAGGGTCTCTTCCATCTCTGTGGTTCATGGGATGTCTGCTGTCTCATTCCACATCCAATGGCATTCCCTCTGAGAGGAGCAGGACACCCCAGAGGATCTCAAGACAAGAATCACCTGGAAGGCCCTGAGGCACTCTACTCTCTGAGAAGTCCCTTCCACAACATCCCAGACAACCGGGACCCCAGGTCCACTGTTTTCCCAAATGCTTCTGGGGATAGGGCATTCACTCTCCATCTTCTGGAAAGCCTGTTCTTCCTAAGTGCCATTGGTCCCCCGGGATTACTCTTTTCAAAGATCCTGGGTCTTTGTAATCACTGAGTGTTCACACTGTGCCCAGCACTTTACATAATTTACTTCACTTAATTACTCTAGTCTGAGGAGAGAATTGCCATCCCCATTTTCAGATGGGGAAACGGAGGCTTCCACTACTTCCATCCCTTCCTAGCCACTCTCCTTGTGACATGGGTTCTAATGCGGCATTTTATTTTAGGAACGCTGCAACCATGACAGTAATCTCTTTACCTCTTATTCTAGAAACACAGGCTAGCACTTGTAAACACACTAAAGTCTTCAAAGACAGGGATAAAAAGAAGAAAAAAAAAACCACAGCATGCTTAGCCTAAACACCAAGAAAGAAACTGAAGAAACTCAGGTTCATCACAGGAATAAATAATGTGGCAGGTCAGCCTCTCAGCTGATATGACTCAAAATTAGATGCCGACCCTGTGCACCTTAATTTCACCAAGGCCTTCTATCATCTTTGAAATAGCTTTTAGAGTAGTTTTAGTTTTATGTGAAAATTAAACAGGAAGTACAAAGTTCCAAAAAACACCCTGTCCCCAGAAACACAGTTTCCTCTCTTATTTACATCTTGTCTTAGTGTGGTACATTTGTTATAACTGATGAACCGATATTGATACATTAGCATCTACAGCTTCCTTTAGGGGTCACCCTGTATTATGTTCTATGGGTTTGGACAAATATATAATGACATGTGTCCATCATTACTGTATACAAAATAGTTTACCGCCCTAAAAATCCCCTGTGTTCTACCTGCTCATTCCTCCCTACCACCCCCCTCCACAACTCCACCCTCTGGGAACCACTGATCGCAAATGACAAGAAACCCTGGAACTAATAAGCAATTAGAGTAAGGTTGCCTAATACAAGCAATTGCTTTCCTATATCCTAGTCATGAACGATTGGAATTTGAAATTAAAAACACATTAGCAACAAACAAACAAAAACCAAAAAAATGCTCAGGTATAAACAGATATGAGGCTAACAAAATATTAACATGATCTATAGGAGGAAAACTATAAACCTCTGATGAAAGAAATCAAAGATTTACATAAATGGCTATTCCTTCATTGAACTTTAAGAGCAAATCCTCCAATTCCCTCTGTTACCCCGATCTCAAATTGTAGCAATAGTTAACAGACAAAATCTCCAAGCAGAGGTAGCCCCATGGATGTGCTGCTACAAACACAAAGTTCAGGCCCTCTGCCTAACGTGGCCTGTGGCAGGGAAAGAGGTGCCCAACGGGGAAGGCATATAAAATACAAACAAGTGCTTAGTATGTATACGTCCCAAACATTGCATGGAACATATTTACACTAAAAAATTAGAAGGTAACTGTTAGTGTCAGGCATTGTGTGGGGTAAAGATAGGAGTGAGAGTCAAAAACAATTTTTGCAGTATAAGGCCTTATTGGGAACTAAGGTTCCAGGCGAGGTTCCATGACTCAAGGAGGGAGTCAGGGAAGTTGCACCCAGGTATGGTGGGGTAGGGTTTTTAAGCTGTAGCAGTTCTGGGTTTAGGCTCCGGTGGGTCTTTCTCTCTTGCCAGGTTGTGCTGTTGCTCGGTAATTGGTTGACCTTCAGTTGTTCTGGAGAGCCGCTGGGGGCTCTCCGCTGGGTTGTGCTGGCGCTTGGTGATTGCTTGCCCTTCAGTTTCTTCTGGCCCGCTGGCGATGTTTCTTCCTGCGGGCTGGCGACAGGGCCGTCCCCCTCCAGGGACATCTTAACAGTAACTTGTACTTTAGCTAAATTTGAAATTTACCTGGGGCTCCTGTATGTTTATTTGCAGTATCTTGCAACCCTACTCCAAGGCCTCACTGAAGCCAGACTGGGGGTGGGAGGAAGGAAGACAAGGCAAAGTAACAAACCTGTTATTGTACCCAGTGCTTCATATTTTTCAAAGCTTTTTCAACTCTCTTTCTCCAGATTTGCTACATGTCTGAGAGGAAAACAAGACAACAATCTCCACCCTCATTAACCAGAGGAGAGGGCGAAGACAAGCACCAAGCAATGGAGCCAAGACTGTGAGAGTCAAGAACACAGCTGGCTTTCATGATGCCTTAGCCCACCTGTTCAATTAGTCCAGTGGTTGCAACTTTGGATCACCTGGCGAGCTGCCAAAAGCCCCTGAGGCTTGGGCCCCACTCCTAATGCCTGGGTATCTTTTAAAAAACTTCACGATAGGGGTACCTGGATGGCTCAGTCCGTTGAACGTCTGAGTTCGGCTCAGGTTATGATCTCACAGTTCGTGGATTTGAGCCCTGCGTCGGGCTCTGTGCTGACAGCCTAGAGCCTGCTTCGGATTCTGTGTCTCCCTCTCTTTCTGCCCCTCCCCTGCTCATGCTCTGTCTCTCTCCCTCAAAAATAAATAAACATTAAAAAAAACTAAAACACTTCGTGGAGGAACTGCTTTTTTAGTTTTTAAAAATGTTTAGTTGATTTCAATTCAAAAAGTCACAGGCAGCTGGTGGCTATGTATTGGATACCCCAGATCAGTAATCTCACCCATTTCTCCCCACCACGTTTTTCATTTTTTAAGTTTTTATTGAAATTCCAGTTAACATACTACCATGTTGTTTTAAAGCAAATCCCAAACATATTATTTAATCCATGTACCAATATCTTTTAAAGCTTTCCAGATGATTTAACTGTGAAACCACGGTTGGAAACCAATCACTAGTCTATCAAATACTCAAAACTGTAACACTTCATTTAATTTGGGGACTTTCAGCAACTTCACAACCTTGACAACCAGGTTCTAACCTTGAGTGCATATCCAATCACCTGATGAGCCCAGACTCCACTCCCAGAGATCTGGATTTGGGGAGATAACTTTTTCTCTCCCTCATCCTCTTGCTCCTTCCCCATTTTTCCACAAGCTCGTTTTGTGATTCTAATGTGCAGTCTGAATTGAGAAGCACTGCTTAAAAGTCTTTCTATATAAAGCATCTTCCACAGACCAGCCTCACCTGGAAGCTGGTTGAAAACAGCAGAATCTAGGGGCCCATCCCAGACCTTCTGAATCAGAATGTACATTTTAACAAGCTTCCCCAGGTGCACACTGAACATGCACACTGAAGTTTAAGGAGTACTACTCTAAAGCAGTGGTTCTCAGAGTGTGGTCCCCTGACCAGGACCCTTGGGCTGCAAACTTGGTAACAGTATAAGTTCTGGAGCCTCATCCCAAGCCTACAGAATCAGAAACGCTGGGGGTCAGGCAGAGCAAGCTTTATTTGTACTTTTACCAGCCCTCCTGGTGATGCTGATGCACATTCTAGTTCAAGACCCACTGCTCTGAAGTCTAGAACTTGACTGTATTGCCCAAGCAGCAAGTACTGCTTACGAAAACAACACGTCACTTCAAAAGAGAAGCTGAAGCCATCCTTGGGCTTCTACACAAACAAGTCTACATAAATTAAGATATCTCTTTTTAACTCTCTTTGACATATGAAAGCAAGGAGTGCAATTAAAAACAAAGCAACCTGGGATCCTTAGGAAAGTATAGGCCAATAACTGATGTTCATAAAAGCATCCAAGATACTAAACATGTCGGTGATGTTCCATACATTCTCCTTGAGAAGGCACCCAAGTTTACATTTTAGAAATAGTTCTATTACAATGTACATTTCTTCCAAGCAAAAAAGAATTGCTTAGAATAGTCTATTGTGTCACACAGTTCATTCCTAAAATGGGGAGGTGGGGGAGGGGCACAAGAAGAAAAGTCCTTCTAGGATGGCATGGGAGGACCCAGCACCACTCTCCGGAGAATTTCCTGTTAAGCTTTTTGAGGTCTTGAATTCTTCTGAGAACTGGAGCAAAGACCTTCTGCCTTTAAAATGCGTGTCCAGAATGTACATAAAATTTTTCACAGTGTCAGAGGAGTCAAGGCACTTAGGCCAATGGGTATGATGCTGAGGATGCCTATTCCGGTACAGAAAGCAGGCAGAGAGAAGAGAATGCAGCTGTCTCCAGGAGAGAACCATTCAGACCCCTGCCAAATCCTAGCTTATTCTCTCACCAGCTAAACAACAATCAGAGATTCATATTCCACTGAAAAAGTGGGTGCAGGAAGGCCGGTTTTACTGCTGCCATCTACGAGTAAGGAAACTGAAATCCAGAACAGTGAGAGGCTAGTCTAGGTGGGCCAGTGACAGTCAAACTCGACCTTTCCACTGGCCCATCTCCTGCATACTAGGATGCAAGAACTCTGCCTTCCTCACAGCTCCAGGACTGCCAGGCACACCGGTCTCTCTCTCTTTACTGCCCACCCTTTAAAGCCCATCTCCCACACAGTCACAGCCTGCCATCCATTACCCTTTGTCGCCTCCTGACCAGGGAAAGCCCATTTCTGCCTCCAAGCCTCTATTCCAAGCTGGGTAGTGTTGGCCAGCCCATCCTTGAAGCCTCAATGAATCCTGAACAGGAAGAAGTCTTAAATCAATGACACTCTGGCGCTGACTGTTGTAATGCCTTTTCCCACAACTAAAAACATGAGATCCTTGCGAGTAGAGTCATATGCCTCATCTCTGCATCCCCAGAGTTGACCAGTGAGCACTCAACCAACTGATGAGGCAGGGAGGCCAGACACCACTCCAGACTGTGGAGATTAATAATGGAGAAGACTTCAGGCCTTTGCAAGTGTTAGTTTACCCTGGTATTGTGTTTGCAGACAAGGCTATCTCCAGTACTAAACTTTAAGCCCCTGAGGACGCAGGTGAGTTTCCTATCTTTATGTGAGAAGTACCAAGGGCCATGTTGTATAGGTGTTATATATAGAGCGGGTGGCCTTAAGACCCTCCATTTTCCTGAAGAGTCAAGTTCTTCCAAACAAAGTAGCCATAGGGTCTAGGCTGAATGCTAACGAGATATCAGGAAATCGGGAGTCTAATCCTATACACCACCTTTCAGGAACCCCAAACACACATTAATTGGACAAACTGCAGGTCAGTCTGCCCTCTCCCACAGCCTCACAGCTCCTCAAACCACACACACTGTCCCCAACTTCTCTCTTCTCCTCCAGCAGAGCCCCAGCAGGCTGCTCTTTGCAAAACTGTTCTCATCCATCACGCTCTGACCTGGGGTGGGAGGGTGCCTGTGTTTCCAGCACCAATGTTGCTTCTGTAGAGCTTGCGGAGGACATGGCATCTGGCAACCTTGGAGCCCAGGGGCACACCACACAGGTAACTGTGAATGCACGTGTGTGTGCGTGAATGTGCACAAGCATGTACAAGCACAAGTCTTGGGAGCTGGAACACAGTTGACTTTAGTAACTGGCTGCCTACCCTGAGTCCTAGCAGCAAGCAAAGCCCTGGGTATTGCACCCTTATTCCTATCACCTGTAAGGGGATGAGGTAGTATACGTTTCCCAGCACAGCAGCTCTTGGGAATGGGCCTCAGAGGTTGTGACTCAGTCCAGATCCAGGAGCACAGACAGCCCAAAGGACCAGGCAAAGAGATCCTTGCCACTCAGGCTGCAACTTGATGTCTCCTCGTACAGTGTCATTTTCTCTCCTGACAGTCTATTTGAAGAGCAGTGATAACCGTGAAATAAGGCAGAGAACAACCTAAGAGAGGCCTAATGTATTGCTAAGCTGTGCAGTCAGAGAGTCCTGTGGGGCTTCAGAAATGAGGCCAAGCTGCACCTTGCGGAGGGGTCCCGGGGTGCTATGGCGGGGGGGGGGGGTGAAACTTGCAAATGTGATGGAGGAGGTAGTAGTCATGTATGTTAGGAGACAACATGGTGAGGAGTGCAGATGAGCAGATTACAAATATATGCTCAAGATAAAAAGGACATGGGGGCAGGAAAGTGTCCTTTGCTCCCATTCCAACTTGTCAGAGGTAAAATTTTGTGTGTGTACACATGTCCAGCACGTATATGTGTGTGTGTTTCTTTTTGCACGGTCATACCATATCTATGATTTCAACTTACTTACTTTACTCAACCATTAGTTTTGAACATCTCTCCCTGTTACTATATAAAAATCAGCCTGAAAACTTGTAATGGTTGCTTATTCCATTACAGGAGGGTATGGAATGCCCCTTAGCTGTAGGATTTTTGCTTGCTTCCAATAGTCTGCTATTTCAAATCCAGCAATTTGTCTTTGCCAGTGGGATAACCCTACAGAAGAATTTCTGGGTCAGGGGCAACTCCAAGTACATTCCTACCAACAATTCAAATGGCACTTACTGAGCATTTACCATGTGTACAGAAGCAGTAAAATAAAACAGCTTTTATTTTAATGGCACTGAAAGTAAACTGATCCTCAGCTACTGACCCCAACAAGGAGGAGACCATTTATTGAGGGATGAGTTCAGGGCCTTTCTACTCTTTGTATATATTTTTCTATTTCATGCACATATATATTTTATTATAAATATTAAATGTGCATTCTAACATGTGAGTTATGAAACATCAGTGCATATCAGGTGCATATTTACCCCAATCTAGTATACATCATAAATTCTTTTCACTGTCTTCAGCTCAACCAGGTGTGAGATGAAATTATGTGCATAAAAAAAAAATCACCCTGCACTTTTTTAGAATTCTCTCCCAGGGGTTGCAAGGATTGCCTGTGGGGGAGAACCAAATTAGTCTGTAGCCTCAAACCCACTCCCACCCCTCATACCAGCCCCAGCATGAAGGAACATTAACATCAGGCAATAGCTCAGCTTGCTGATTTTCCAGCTGGAAAACCAGTGAGTAGGAAGCAGGGCTCCGCACTTGGGTTCTGATTTCCTACAAAGCCAAATTCTCATAGCTCTCCCCACACAGACCCTTTCTCTGCCCCCACCCTTTGATCAAAAGTGACAGTCACTGCCACAGCACACAAGCCTTGGCCTCAAAGATCCGTGTTACTCACTGGTTCCCAGAAAAGCACTTGTCTGGGACACAGCTTAAATAGCAGCCAAGAAGAGTTCATTGATCTCTGTCTCCAGGGCTCAGTGGCTTTGGCACCAGGAGGGGCCAAGGCTTTCCAGATGTTCCACGGAATGGCTGGACCAGCTCCAGGAAAGCCCTGCAGGCCTACAAAGGGATGCCTGTTCCCCAAGTGTGCACCATTCTAAATCACAAGCTGTCTGAGGAGAGCGCCCTCCATAGCAGGCAGGGCCTTCATAGAGAGGTCTGCAGGGTCCTCACTCCGTGTCCTGGGCCACCACCCAGCTCTGGAGCTCTGCCACTTCCATGACACCCCTCCCCCAGAATTCACATGCACAAACATTTCCCCCAAACTACCAGCTCTGGTTTCTATAGCAACAAAGCAAAACCCACAGGGTTTGAAAAAGCAGCAAACTTGATGGCAACCATGCAGAAGGGCAGAGAAAAAATGCTGGGAAACTCTGGCCTCATCCTAGCAATCTGCCCTCAGAGGAGTGCCAGCCCACCAGGGGCCGGAGCTACAAATCTAAAAACTGAGCTCTCTGCTCCCAAGGGTGCAATTCCCTTCCTTTGGCTCCACCTACCCTCCCTGGAAAGAAGAAGGCCAGAGAATACACTGAATAATGCCCTACACAAGTTGGAAAGTTATCTGAACAGGGAGCAAATCCTAAATACAGCATTGGGACGATCACACTGCGATGATACCATGACTGCTACGAATACCACTGGCTCAAACTCACTGCACATTTTTGAGCACGTAGTTTGTGCCAGGCACTAATCCAGATTGTCAGGAATGCAATGACAACCCAGCAAGATAAAATATTTGCCCTCTGCAGCTTGTATGCTAGAAAAGCAAATAGATGGGACGCCTGGCTGGCTCAGTCGGTTAAGCGGCCGATTTTGGCTCAGGTCATGATCTCGTGGTCTGTGAGTTCGAGCCCCGCTTCGGGCTCTGTGCTGACAGCTCAGAGCCTGGAGCCTGTTTCAGATTCTGTGTCTCCCTCTCTCTGACCCTTCCCCTTTCATGCTCTGTCTCTCTTTATCTCAAAAAAATAAACATTAAAAAAAATAAAAATAGAAAAGCAAATAGATAACAAGTGAAAAAAATGTCAATAATAATTTCAAAAGGCACCCAGTGCAATTAAAAAAAAAAAAAAAAGCAACTCAACAACAAAAAAGATTTCCAGAGATGATGTTATGGTATAGAAATGAAGACTGACAATGTAGAAAAAAGTACACTTTCCATCTATGTGTATGGTGCATTACTTTCAAAGTGGGTTTTCATGCATATAAACCCCTCTCGCCATCACTCTCTGTTAGTGAGTAGGATGGGAATGCATCAGGACCCTCACCTGATTGAACAGAAACAGACGCCCAACAGTGTGAAACGACATGTTCTAGGTCCACACGTTTCAATCCTAGGATCTCTATTTAACACATGGCCATAGAGAGAATGTAAATATCAGCCTCATATAAACATTGGGGGAAGATATTTGCAACAAATGTAACTGACTCTGAAGCTATAAGATTTAGAAAAAAGCTATGCAAAAGTTTAAAAAGTAATGAACAACTATCTTTCAGGAGTGATCAAAAACCTGTAGATACATAAAAAGTTTCTCAATATCACTAATAATCAGAGAAATACAAATTAAAACTCCAAGGAAGCATTCCCCACCATACTAGCAGAAATGTAAAAGTCTGATAATACCAACTATGAAGCTATAAAGCGATTGGAAACCGTAAACATGTCTGGTGGTAGCAGCAACTGGCATGATAGTTTGAACAACAATTTATCATTACCTAGTAAAGTTGAACATACACAAAAATATTGAGCCATCATTTCCACACGAAAAGAAACCTAAAGAAACTGTAGAAGCAAGTATGCCCCAGAACACAGTATTGTCTCTGATAGCAAAAACTTAAAAATGACCCAGGTATCCTGAATAGAATACCTAAATGAATTTTAATATATTAATATAATGGAATAGAAAATGAATGAACTACAGCCACCCACATCAATATGGATGAATCTCAAAAATATAACACTGCATGAACCACAAAATAATTTACATAGGATGTTACCACTTAAATAAACCTTCAAAAGTAAGTAAAAACAGGGGTGCCTGGGTGGCTCAGTTAGTTAGGCATCTGACTTCAGCTCAGGTCATGATTTCACGGCTCGTGAGTTTGAGCCCCATATTGGGCTCTGTGCTGGCAGCTCAGAGCCTGGAGCCTGCTTCGGATTCTGTGTCTCCCTCTCTCTCTCTCCCCTTCTCCCACCACTCATGCTCTCTCTCTGTCTCAAAAATAAATAAACAGTAAAAAAAAAAAGAAAATTAAAGTAGGTAAAAAAATGTATTATTTAGGGAAACATACATACAGGTGGTCAAATCATAAAGAAATGGGAGAAAACAACACACAATTCAGGACAGTAGTTACCTTTGGGGATAAATGGTGAAGACAAGATCAGCAAAGGGTCACAGGGGGCTACAAAGGCACCAGAAATGTGCATTTTCTCTATCTGGATCATAGGTACATATGACCCATGATATATAATATATAATTTCCAAATAAAAATAGTGGGAAGAGAGTAAGGGAGAGAGAGAGTGTAAGGCTGATTTAAATTAACCTCAAAGGAGAGATTGATACAAGGGAAACAGATCACAAGAGGGTCTTATTTCCTCCAGTCAAACCAAGAAATTATCATTTTTCATTTTCTAAGGCAAGACAGTCTGGTGAGGGCCTCGGGCAGTATGGGAAGGAAATTGAAAGTACTCTGGTTTGATTTATGTTCTAAAAAATTAAAAATAAAAACAAAATAGGTCCTTCTGCAGTCCAAGCTAGGTCTTTCTAGTTGGCCTGGCAGTATAGTGGCTTCAAAGGCCATAATTACAGCCAGGGAGAAGTCCAGTGGCTAGACAGACACCTGTAATTAGGCAGGTGAAGTCTCCCTTACAGGCTCCAGGTGCTTGGCCGACAACCCTGCTGACCCCAAACCCACCTATGACAGGCAGTTCTCGGCATCCATACATTTCGCATTCTGACAACACACATGGATGCTCGGCTGACAGCTTGAAATCGCATTTCACAGTGGTGTTCTCTGCCTGCCAAGCCACTGTGCCACCTTCACGCCTTCACCATACTTACCTGGACAACGTCACTCATTAATTCATGCAACAAACATTTCCTAAGTATGCGTGGACCCTGGTGCTGTGTGAGGCCATGAAGGTAGAGAACAAAACAGACATCGTCTCAGCCTCCATAGAACTTAGAGTCTAAAGAAAGTGATTTTGCAATTATTTTAATATTTTGCTGTTTCCTGCTTTTTTGTTGTTAAATAAAAATAATAGTAAGAAAAAATGAGAATATCGGCCTTTGTGATAAGATACATCTTTTCTACTTCGGAGAATAGATTCTAATATAGCAAATCAGCAAAGGGTCCTCAGGGGGCTGCAAAGGCCCCTAGTTAGCTTCAGCTGGACCCTCCCAGCCTGTAAACAGGTCGACAGGTTGTCCAAATGACCAAGAGGAGAAGAATGCTAGAAATAGGATTAAAGACAGTATCTAAACAACAAGACACAATGAGAGCCATTTTATAATATATTTTTGTTCTCTGACATACGTAGAAAAATGCTGCTACAGACCATGTCAAAATAAATTACTGCCTATACTTTCTTCTAATAAATTTACGGTTTTAGGTCTCAACATTTGGGTCTTTAATCCATTTGGAGTTTAGTGTTGTGTATGGTATAAGAAAGTGGTCGAGTTTCTCCTGCATGTAGCTGTCCAGTTTTCCCAATATCATTTATTGAAAAGATTCTTTTCCCCACTACCTTCATCATAGATTAGTTGGCCATAAAAATGTGAGTTTATTTATGGGATCTTTATTCTGTTCCATTGATCTCCATGTCTGTTTTTGTGTCAGTTCCATATTGTTTTGATTACTACAGCTTTGTAATGTATCTTGAAATCTGGGATTGTGATACCTCCAGCTTTGTTCTTTCTCAAGATTGCTTTGGCTACTCAGGGTCTGCTGTGGTTTCATACAAATTTTAGGATTATTGGTTCTGATTCTGTGAAAAATGCTGTTGGCATCTTATAGGGATTGCACTGAATCTGCAGATTACTTTAGATGGTGTAGACATTTTTTTTAATGTTTATTTATTTTTGAGAGAGAGAGAGAGTGAGAGAGAGAGAGAGAGAGAAATGGGGGACAGGCAGAGAGGGAGGGATACAGAGAATCCAAGGCAGACTCCAGGCTCTGAGCTGTCAACACAGAGCCTGACACAGGGCTCAAACTCATGAACTGCAAGGTCATGACCTGAGCAGAAGTCAGACTCTTAACCAGCTGAGCCACCCAGGTGCTCCAGTAGTGTGGATATTTTAACTGTATTAATTCTTCCAATCCATGAGCATGGAATATTTTTCTGTTTGTTTGTGTTGTGTTCAATTTCTCTCATCAGTGTTTACAGTTTTCAGAGTACAGAGCTATTACTTCCTGGTTAAGATAATTCCTAGGTATTTTATTCTTTTTGGTGCAACAGTAAATATTTTAACTCTCTGCAATGTAATCGCCCATTACAACATTAACTCAGTTATTCACACTTTCACTCTTTTGACCTCCAGACACCTTTTTAGAAGTGTGTACAAATTTAAGGACCTAGCCACAAACATAGCTGTTGGTTCTCTGAGCATGAGGAAATTCAAGAGATACTTAGGATTTCATCTTTCTGTAAGGATTGGTCTTTTCTTTTCCTTTTATTTCTTTCCTTCCTTCTCTCTTTCTTTACTTCTTTCCTCTTATTTCTCTCTTTATTCCTCTATTCCTTTCCTTACTTCTTTTTTTTTAATAAAGGAATAGTTAGATATTCCATAAGCATCAAGAGGTTAAACCAGCAACACATGAAAGTTCTGAAGGTAAAATATCAAGCATTTAAAAATATATAGGTAAACGTTAAGGGGAAATGGGTCACGTGCCTTCCTGGTGCCCCAGCTCATACAGGCAATAAATTATTAATTGGAGTCTTTATACCAATACATCACAAACCATGCTGAGAATTTATCTATCAAAATCAAACCATTTCTCAGGGCAAGAAGTTAAGTACAGTCTAATCAAAGGAACTTCCATTCTTCCTACATCTATAGCTCCTGTGCTTCTTAAATCTGAGGAGAAACTCTTTACTCACGGCACACACGAACTGATTCTGTTTCCCCAAAGTCTGAGGAGAAGATACCCTCAGCACGCATGAACTGATGACCTTTCCCCTAAGTCTAAGGAGAAACTCCCTACCTTCAGCACCCATGAACTGATGCTGTCTCACTTCATTCTGAGAAGAAATTCCTTACCCACAGCACACGTGAACTGACGCTGTTTCCCCTAAGTCTGAAGGGAAACTCCACACCTCCAGCACGCGTGAACTGACGCAGTTTCCCTTGAGTGTGAGGAGAAGCTCCTTACCCCCAGCACACCCGACTTCATACTATTTCCCTGACTCTGAGGAGCAACTCCTAGCCCAAGCACACAACACTGAACGTGTTTCCCTTGAGTCTGAGGAGAAACCCCTTACCCCCAGCACGCATGCACTGATGCTGTTTCCCCTATGTCTGAGGAGAAACTCCAAAATGCCTGGCACCCATGGACTGGTTCTGTTTGCCTACGTCTCAGGAGAAACTCCTTATCCACTGCACATGGGAACTGATGCTGTTTCCCTTAATTCTGAGGAGAAACTCCTTACCCAGGGCATACATGAACTACTGCGGTTTCCCATACATCTGAGGAAAAACTCCTTACCCCCAGTACGCATGCACTGATGCTGTTTCCCTTACGTCTGAGGAGAAACTCCTTACCCCCACCACGCATGAACTGATGCTGTTTCCCCTAAGTCTGAGGGGAAACTCCATAATGCCCAGGACCTAGGTACTGATTCTGTTTTGCCTACGTCTGAGGAGAAACTCCTTACCCTCTGCCCACATTAACTGATGCTTTTTCTATTAATTCTGAGGAGAAACTCCTTACCCATGGCACGCATGAACTCATGCTGTTTCCCATACATCTGAGGTGAAACTCCTCACCCCTAGCACGCATGAAGTGATGCTCTTTGCCATAAGTCTGAGGAGAAACTCCTTACCCCAAGCACACATGAACGGCTGCTATTTCACCTAAGTCTGAGGAGAAACTCTGTACTACTGGCTTCCTCACCTGATGCTGTCTCGCTCATGTCGGAGGAGAATATCCTTACCCCAGGCACACTTGAACTGATGCTGTCTCTCTTCATTCTGAGGAGAAATTCCTTACCCTCAACACCCATGAAGTGATGCTGTTTCCCTTACGTCTGAGGAGAAACTCCTTACCCCCAGCACCCATGAACTGATGCTCTTTCCCCTAAGTTTGAGGAGAACCTCCTTATACCCGGCACACATGCACACATGAACTGATTCTGTTTCCCTTAAGTGTGAGGAGACATCCTTAGCCCCAACCCACATGAACTGATGCTGTTTCCCCTAAGCATGAGGAGAAACTCCTTAACCCTGTACACATGAAACGGTTGCTTTCAGCCTTTCTTATTGCCAAGTAGCTTTCCATTGTATATACAAACCAAATCTATTTTTTCCATTCATTAGTGGATGGACATTTAGGCTCTTTCCTAATTTGGCTATTGCTGAATGTGCTTCTATAAACCAGACCATGCCATCTGCAGCAAGATGGATGTAACTGAAGGGCATTATGCTAAGTGAAATAAGGCAGGCAGAGAAGGACAGATATCATATGTTTTCACTCATATGTGGATCTTGAGAAACTTAACAGAAAACCATTGGGGACAGGAAGGGGGAAATTAGTTACTAACAGAGAACAGAGAAAAATTAAAGAATAAAAAAATAGTTTTAGACAGATTTCTTTTTCTTTGCATATAATACAATTTTGTTGTAAATGATAGGCATCCATAGATACACAGTTAAGTAATCAATGATGAGGTTCTCCACCAGGGACACCTGTTATATTGATACATCCCTTCCTTATTTAAACCTAGCCCAGGAAAACTTTGTTTGCTCTTTTATTGTTGTTGTTTGTTTGTTTTCACAAGTGTAAGCCAAATATATTCAATAAACATGTTAAAATAATAGTTCTGTTTCCAAAAAAACCACTGAAGTCAAAGTGTTTTAAATTAATTCTATTTGGATTTCATTCCATCTTTCTTTGTTTTTAATACTATTAATACTAATTTGTGTAAGGGGTCTGGTAAAACCAGAAATGCCCTTAACCCTTTCTATGTTGGGAAAACTTTGAAGTTTATGTCACTAAGACTGAGAGTCTTTAATTATAACACTGGGAAGTACAGGGGTTACACTGCAGTGACCAAGGCACTTGTCCTTCACAATCACCTTCTGTGCTCATGTAAGTACAGGGAGGGGAATTCTCATCCACCCACTGGGTCACACTCTGATTCCATATATTCAAGAAGGCAGGTATGCCAAGGGGAACCCTGAGGTGTGCTGTGTCCCAGAAATACACGTACCCTAACAATGTATTTTTCCCTCAGGGTTCCCACGCGCTAGATCTATGAAAAGAACAGAATCAGGGCCCAAGCCTGGCACATAATGATTCAGTGAGAAGCCAAGACATTCCCCATGCTGCCCCCAAGGCAATGATGGGGCTACAGAAGGGGAGTTTCAACTCAGTCCTACACACTGCCCACATACTCGGCCGGCCCCCGAGCCCAAGCTCTCAGCCTGAAATGCAACATGAACCTCCCCTCATCTCTGGCATCCTGGGGAACCACTGCGTGCTGTTGCTTTGGATCATGTCTCCGCCCAGGACCTACCCTAACCATAGCCTTGGCTCTGGCCTTAGGTGTCTCTCATCCTAGCTCTGAAGAATCAATGGAATTGAGGCCCATGACCTCGCAAATCTTGTCAGGGAAGAAGGGGGAAGATCACCATGACATTTTCATGTATGGGATGGAGCTCCAGAAAGGGATCCCCAGCTAAAGAATAACCCTTTCCCACAGGATCAACCAACGCCTGAACCCAAATCCTAAGGCTGACCGGCACCCTCACATTGCCCCCAACTCACCCTGCCCTGGAGATCACTGCACAGCTGGCTGTTTTCCCCTTGCCACCTCCGGGAACTGAACCCTAACCCCATGATGCCACTGCACATGCTCCTGCAGATAGGAAGAGAAAGATAAAGGTCATTATTTCATCCCATGTAAATGTGAACTAAACACTTCTTTCAAATACTCCATTCTTACTAAGGAGCTTCTATTACCATAGAGCAAAAGTCAAACTTATGAGATCTATTCAGAATTTAACCCAGAAATGACTTTCAGAAAATTTCTTTTCAGAAAGAGCTTTAAGCAATAAAAGATAAATTCTAGATTCCTTTTGTCAATGTTCATGAATTTATTTCTTACTCAACTCTTTCCCTTACCATTTATCTAAAATGAGCTTTAGATTTCAAAAAAAATGCAAAATTTTGATAACCAGTTGAAAAATACATTGATAATTAAAGACATCATAAATTAGTGCTTATAGGTACTGCATGAAAGGAAACTAGATAGTCAAACCTAATTCTGTAACCAGGCATAAACTGGTCACTTTGGGAAATAATGATTGAAAAAAAATGTCTTTTATATTTCACTTTAATCCCCTATATTTTCAATGTTCCTAAAATCAGCAAGTTGGCAATCCATAACCTGTATGTGTAAGTTCAAAGACAGATGTCCTCCAGACATGGTCCCCTGTTTCACTGCTGGTCTAGAGAAGAAATAGGTGCAATAGCCAGAATACAGGATGAGTTGAGTGCTCAGAAAAAAATCACAGCATGGACATAGTAAGAGAAGGAAAGAACTCTTCTGAACTCTTACTCTAAAACATGATACAAATCCAGTTCCAGAATCAATTCCCTTAATTAAAAGATGTACCTAAGGAACTGAGAATGTTGTAAAATGCTGTCCCATATTTGTAGGGCATTTCCTAAAACAATCCAATTAACATTATCAGGGTCAGTTTTATAGTGAGAAGCTGGTGTCCTATACTGCATCCTGGCTTTGCACTTTCGGTCCAGGTAAAGTGGTCATGAAGCTTGTGGCCGTGGTGTACTGGGAAACACATGTCTGGAAAACAGCTTAAGACAAGTGCCCTCATTTCTCATCTACTGAGGCTACAGGACACCACCATGAGTTGGAGATATAAAGAAATTTAATATCTGAACTATCGAAGGGCCCATATAGTGGGAGAGGCAGATACATAAACAGATTGTTTTAAAAACACTGTGGTCAAAGGTAACACCCAAGAGTAAAAAGGTGCAAGGTAGCATAAGAAGTTGTTTTGAGAAATGACGAAATAGCTCACAAAGTAGCAAAGGTTGAAAGTGGCTGCCTGTAGGAAAACATACTGTTGACTGTTGTAGACTCCTGACTGGTATTTTAAGGTTTGTGCACATGTAAGGTTGATGACAAACACATAAAATTTGTTTCTTTTGCTTGGTTTCATCATCCCTGGGGAAAAAAAAATCACCAGCCCTTGATACACATTCTTTTTTTTTTTTCCTTCAAATTTCTTTGAAGATGTTTTGTTCAATTCCTTTGTAAAAACATTGGTCACCATTTAATATACAGTAGCAACACAATGAATCCAATTTTTAAAATTTTTTTTTGAAATTTATTGTCAAATTGGTTTCCATACAACACCCAGTGCTCATCCCAAAAGGTGCCCTCCTCAATACCCATCGCCCACCCTCCCCTCCCTCCCACCCCCTCATCAACCCTCAGTTTCTTCTTAGTTTTTAAGAGTCTCTTATGCTTTGGCGCTCTCCCACTCTAACCTCTTTTTTTTTCCATCCCCTCCCCCCATAGGTTTCTGTTAAGTTTCTCAGGATCCACATAAGAGTGAAAACATATGGTATCTGTCTTTCTCTGTATGGCCTATTTCACTTAGCATAACACTCTCCAGTTCCATCCATGTTGTGACAAAGGGCCATATTTCATTCTTTCTCATTGCCACGTAGTACTCCATTGTCTATATAAACCACAATTTCTTTACCCATTCATCAGTTGATGGACAATTCGGTTTTTTCCAAAATTTGGCTATTGTTGAGAGTGCTGCTACAAACATTGGGGTACAAGTGCCCGTATGCATCAGTACTCCTGTATCCCTTGGGTAAATTCCTAGCAGTGCTATTGCTGGGTCATAGGGTAGGTCTATTTTTCATTTTTTGAGGAACCTCCACACTGTTTTCCAGAGTGGCTGCACCAGTTTGCATTCCCACCAACAGTGCAAGAGGGTTCCCGTTTCTCCACATCCTCGCCAGCATCTATAGTCTCCTGATTTGTTCATTTTGGCCACTCTGACTGGCGTGAGGTGATATCTGAGTGTGGTTTTGATTTGTATTTCCCTGATGAGGAGCGATGTTGAGCATCTTTTCATGTGCCTGTTGGCCATCTGGATGTCTACTTTAGAGAAGTGTCTATTCATGTTTTCTGCCCATTTCTTCACTGGGTTACTTGTTTTTCGGGTGTGGAGTTTGGTGAGCTCTTTATAGATTTTGGATACTAGCCCTTTGTCTGATATGTCATTTGCAAATATATTTTCCCATTCCGCTGGTTGACTTTTAGTTTTGTTGATTGTTTCCTTTGCTGTGCAGAAGCTTTTAATTTTCATAAGGTCCCAGTAATTCATTTTTGCTTTTAATTCCCTTGCCTTTGGGGATGTGTCAAGTAAGAAATTGCTACGACTGTGGTCAGAGAGGTCTTTTCCTGCCTTCGCCTCTAGGGATTTGATGGTTTCCTGTCTCACATCCAGGTCCTTTATCCATTTTGAGTTTATTTTTGTGAATGGTGTGAGAAAGTGGTCTAGTTTCAACCTTCTGCATGTTGCTGTCCAGTTCTCCCAGCACCATTTGTTAAAGAGACTGTCTTTTTTCCATTGGATGTTCTTTCCTGCTTTGTCAAAGATTAGTTGGCCATACGTTTGTGGGTCTAGTTCTGGGGTATCTATTCTATTCCATTGGTCTATGTGTCTGTTTTTGTGCCAATACCATGCTGTCTTGATGATGACAGCTTTGTAGTAGAGGTTAAAGTCTGGGATTGTGATGCTTCCTGCTTTGGTCTTCTTCTTCAAAATTACTTTGGCTATTCGGGGCCTTTTGTGGTTCCATATGAATGTTAGGATTGCTTGTTCTAGTTTCGAGAAGAATGCTGGTGCAATTTTGATTGGGATTGCATTGAAAGTGTAGAGAGCTTTGGGTAGTATTGACATTTTGACAATATTTATTCTTCCAACCCATGAGCACGGAATGTATTTCCATTTCTTTATATCTTCTTCAATTTCCTTCATAAGGTTTCTATAGTTTTCAGCATAAAGATCTTTCACATCTTTGGTTAGATATATCCCTAGGTATTTTATGCTTCTTGATACAATTGTGAATGGGATCAGTTTCTTTATTTGTCTTCCTGTTGCTTCATTATTAGTGTATAGGAATGCAACTGATTTCTGTACATTGATTTTGTATCCTGAAACTTTGCTAAATTCATGTATCAGTTCTAGCAGACTTTTGGTGGAGTCTATAGGATTTTCCATGGATAATATCATGTCATCTGCAAAAAGCGAAAGCTTGACTTCATCTTTGCCAATTTTGATGCCTTTGATTTCCTTTTGTTGTCTGATTGGTGATGCTAGCACTTCCAACACTATTTTAAACAACAGCAGTGAGAGTGGACATCCCTGTCGTGTTCCTGATCTCAGGGAAAAAGCTCTCAGTTTTTCCCCACTGAGGATGATGTTAGCTGTAGGCTTTCATAAATGGCTTTTATGATCTTTAAGTATGTTCCTTGTACCCCGACTTTCTCGAGGGTTTTTATTAAGAAACATTGCTGAATTTTGTCAAATGCCTTTTCTGCATCGATTGACAGGATAAGTTGGTTCTTATCTTTTCTTTTATTAATGTGATGTATCACGTTGATTGATTTGCGAATGTTGAACCAGCCCTGCATCCCAGGAATGAATCCCACTTGATCATGGTGAATAATTTTTTATATGCTGTTGAATTCAATTTGATAGTATCTTCTTGAGAATTTTTGCATCCATATTCATCAGGGATATTGGCCTGTAGTTCTCTTTTTTTACTGGGTCTCTGTCTGGTTTAGGAATCAAAGTAATACTGGCTTCATAGAATGAGTCTGGAAGTTTTCCTTCCCTTTCTATTTTTTGGAATACCTTGAGAAGGATAGGTGTTATCTCTGCTTTAAATATCTGGTAGAACTCCCCTGGGAATACACCTGGTCCTGGACTCTTATTTGTTGGGAGATTTTTAATAACTGATTCAATTTATTCTCTGGTTATGGGTCTGTTCAAGCTTTCTATTTTCTCCTGATTGAGTTTTTGGAAATGTGTGGGTGTTTAGGAATTTGTCCATTTCTTCCAGGTTGTCCAGTTTGTTGGCATATAATTTTTCATAGTATTCCCTGATAATTACAATGCACCCAATTTACATGAATCAACACGTCAACAAATCGTAATACATGATTTTTGAACAAACAGTACTAAAGTAGCTCATGTTCTGTTTAACTAAAATTATGGTGTTTTCAACAAAGAAAGAGCTAACATGAGAAATAAGGTTCCAATTTCAATCTGAAGTAAGGTTATTTGTGACAAGTACCATGAAACAATGATTTTATGACATCATTATCTTAAAGGGTACCATTTTTCAGAAGTTACAAAGCACCAATACTCATGTAGAACAAGATCTTGAAAAGATGTAAACTTAAGACAAAAGGGCTCCATTTTTTGAAAATTAATTATTTGAATGATTTGAATTTTTCTTTTAATAAATTAAAAGATATTTCAACATGAAGGAAATAAATACTATGTTCTGACACCTCAAATAATTCTGCAGACATTTAGCTCAGCTGAAAGCTTCTGTAGGACTACTTTCAAGAGCAAAAAGTGGAAACCAACAATCAAAAGCCCTTTCTATACTCACAGGCAAGGACTCTGGGTATGGGATCTAATGAATAAGAAGAAAATTTAAGTATCACAATAAAATACTTTTTAGAAAACAGAAAGGACTGGCAATATACAAGTTAGGAACAAAAGCATGTATATGTTTACCCCCACTCCCCAAATTGTTTAAATAAGCACTTGGATCCTATCACCTAAAGTAACAAAGAAGTTCTTTTGGTGCGTGTGTGTGTGTGTGTGTGTGTAGTACGAGGTGGAAGATAAAACCACAATTCCGTTTAAGGAGTCAAGTTCTGTAATTCTAATTTGATCAAATGAGTCTGTTGTATTACGTGTTAATAATAATAAAGTTATACATTAATTTTTACATTATATGATTTATTTTCTTCTTTTTACTTGAAATCTATGATTAAAGGATAGCTTTAAATTATTTTGAAACTCACAGATCAGAAATTATATCAAATGGCTTTGTAGGAAAAAAAACAGCCCCTCTGAATATAAGAGGTCTAAGTAATTATGTGCAAATAAAACTTCAAAATAAGGTAGCTGAAAATACATCCTTCTTAGAAATGTCCCTTCTGTTGTCTCTATTTATTTTTATTTTTTAACGTTTTTATTTATTTTTGAGACAGAGAGAGACAGAGCATGAACAGGGGAGGAGCAGAGAGAGAGGGAGACACAGAATCTGAAACAGGCTCCAGGCTCTGAGCTGTCAGCACAGAGCCCGACGCGGGGCTCGAACTCACGGACCGTGAGATCATGACCTGAGCCGAAGTCGGACGCTTAACCGACCAAGCCACCCAGGTGCCCCCCATTTTAAGCATTTTTAAGTTCAGTGGCATTGAGTACATTCACATTGTTGTGTGACCATCACCACCATCCATCTCTAGAACTTGTTCATTATCCTAAACTGAAACTCCGCATCAGCTAAACACTAACTCCACATTCTCTCCTACACTTAGCCTCCGTTCCACTTTATGTCTCTGTGGATTTGGCTATTCTCGGTACAATATTTGTCCTTTTGTGTCTGGCTTATTTCACTTAGTATGTCTTCAAGGTCCAACTATGTTGTAGCACATATCCAAATTTCATTCTTTCTTAAGGCTAAAATTCTCTTGTATGTATATCCCACATTTTATTTATTCAGTCTTCTGATGATAGCCTTTTGAGTTGTTTCCACCTTTTGGCTATTGTGAATAATGCTGCTATGAACATTGGTGCATAAATATCTGTTTGAATCTCTGCTTTCAGTTCTTTGGGGTATATACCTAGAAGTGGAATTGTTGGATCGTATGTAATTTTATGATTTTTTGGGAGAACGGCCATACGTATGTCTTCAACAGTGGTTGGACCATTTTACATTCCTACCAGCAATGCACATGGGTTCCAATTTCTCCACATTCTTGCCAGTATTTATTTTCTGAGGCTTGGAGGGGGGCAGTAGAGAGGAGTTGGATAATAGCAGTTCTAATTAGTGTGAGGTGGTATCTTACTGTGATCTTGATTTTGATGATCAATGTTGTTGAGCATCTTTTTCATGTACTTATTGGCCATTTGCATATCTTTTGGGGGGAATTTTCTATTCAATTCCCCTCTCGACCATCACTTCTTTCTTGAAATTCTTGTCTGCCTTTACTTCCTCAAGCTCTCCCCTCCATCCCTCTGCTCACCTTCTACTTTCTTTCTTTCTTCTTCCTTTAAGCTTCTCATCTTATTGTGGTAGAGTTCTTTCAAGTCAGGTCTTTGACCTTCCCTGTATTAATTTCACTCTTGCCACCTCAAGGAAGCTAATGGCTGGTGTGGAGATTCAAGAAATCAAAGACATGAAGATGTCAGGTATTCAATTAATATATTATAAATAAGTGAATAAAATGAAACAAAGAGGTACAGTTAAATAAAGGAAGAAAAACTGAGTGCTAAGAAACGTTGAGGTAATCACAAAAAGTCAGGAAAGGCAAAAAAAAAGAGAGAGAGAGAGAGAGAGAGAGAGAGAGAGATATTAAATAAGACCGAGAATGAAATTTTGCCATCTGTGACAACATAGATTGATGTCAAGGGCAATATGCTAAATAAGTCAGAGAAAGACGAATACCATATGATCTCTGTTATAAGTGGAATCTTAAAAATGAATAAAAAAAGTGAAGCTCATAGATACGGAGAACAGATGGACGGTTACCAGAGATGGGGTGGGGGGAAGGGTGGGAGAAATGAGTGAACTGCTTTTGTTTTTAGTTTAAATACATTGAGTTTTAAAAAGGAAGATCAAATTGAGAGAACTCACATTTATTGTATTCAAAATTTATTACAAAGCTACAGTAATCAAGACAGTGTGGTGCTAGCCTAAGGACAGACCTATTAATCAATGGAATGGGGAGTTAAAAAGTCCATAAATAGAACAGAGTGGCCAGAAACAAACCCATATGAATACAGCCAACCAATTGTTGACAAGAATGCCAAGACCACCCATACAGAAAAAAGAACAGGTTTTTCAACAAATGGCACTGGGGCAATTGATGTCCACATGCAAAACAGTAAGTTGAACCCCTCCCTCACAGCATATACAGAAACGAACTTAAAGCGGATCAAAGAGCTAAATGTAAAACTCTTAGGTTTGGGACCTGAGATTAGGTAGCAATTTCTTAGATATGATACCAGAAGTACAAGTAACAAAAGAAAAATTGTGTAAATTAGACTTCAGCAAAATGTAAAGCTTTGCGCTTCAAAGTATACTCTCAAGAAAGTGAAAGTGAGAAGTGAAGAGAAAATAAGAGAAAAAGTTCGCGAATCATGTCTCTGCTAGAACTCGGGGGAAAAAAACTATTACAACTCAGCATTAGAAAGGACATTTTTTAAAAAGGGGCCAAGGATTTTAGTAGACGTGTCTCCAAAGTAGATATAAAAATGACCATTAAGCCCAAGCAAAGATGTTCAACAACATTAGTCATTAGGGAAACGCAAGTCAAAATCAAAATGAGATGTGAATTCACACCCACCAGCACAGCTATTATAAAAAAAACAACAGAAAAGGAGAAGTTTGGTGAGGATGTGGTGAAATTGGAACATCGCTGCCAGGAAACAGGTTGGTATTTTTTTCAAAATGTTAAACATGGAATTAGCATGTGACCCACTAATTCCACTCCCAGGTATGTACCCCAGAGACCTGAAGATACGTATTCACACGTAAACTTGTATGCAAATATTTCCAGCAGCGTTCTTCTTTTTTTTATTTATTTTTTATTTTTTATTTTTTATTTTTTAATATATGAAATTTACTGTCAAATTAGTTTCCATACAACAACCAGTGCTCATCCCAAAAGGTGCCCTCCTCAATACCCATCACCCACCCTGCCCTCCCTCCCACCCTGCCCTCCCTCCCACCCCCCATCAACCCTCAGTTTGTTCTCAGTTTTTAACAGTCTCTTATGCTTTGGCTCTCTCCCACTCTAACCTCTTTTTTTTTTTTTTTCCTTCCCCTCCCCCATGGGTTTCTGTTATGTTTCTCAGGATCCACATAAGAGTGAAACCATATGGTATCTGTCTTTCTCTGTATGGCTTATTTCACTTAGCATCACACTCTCCAGTTCCATCCATGTTGCTACAAAAGGCCATATTTCATTTTTTCTCATTGCCACGTAGTATTCCATTGTGTATATAAACCACAATTTCTTTATCCATTCATCAGTTGATGGACATTTAGGCTCTTTCCATAATTTGGCTATTGTTGAGAGTGCCGCTATAAACATTGGGGTACAGGTGCCCCTATGCATCAGTACTCCTGTATCCCTTGGATAAATTCCTAGCAGTGCTATTGCTGGGTCATAGGGTAGGTCTATTTTTAATTTTCTGAGGAACCTCCACACTACTTTCCAGAGCGGCTGCACCAATTTGCATTCCCACCAACAGTGCAAGAGGGTTCCCGTTTCTCCACATCCTCTCCAGCATCTATAGTCTCCTGATTTCTTCATTTTGGCCACTCTGACTGGCGTGAGGCGATATCTGAGTGTGGTTTTGATTTGTATTTCCCTGATAAGGAGCGACGTTGAACATCTTTTCATGTGCCTGTTGGCCATCCGGATGTCTTCTTTAGAGAAGTGTCTATTCATGTTTTCTGCCCATTTCTTCACTGGGTTATTTGTTTTTCGGGTGTGGAGTTTGATGAGCTCTTTATAGATTTTGGATACTAGCCCTTTGTCCGATGTGTCGTTTGCAAATATCTTTTCCCATTCCGTTGGTTGCCTTTTAGTTTTGTTGGTTGTTTCCTTTGCTGTGCAGAAGCTTTTTATCTTCATAAGGTCCCAGTAATTCACTTTTGCTTTTAATTCCCTTGCCTTTGGGGATGTGCCGAGTAAGAGATTGCTACGGCTGAGGTCAGAGAGGTCTTTTCCTGCTTTCTCCTCTAAGGTTTTGATGGTTTCCTGTCTCACATTCAGGTCCTTTATCCATTTTGAGTTTATTTTTGTGAATGGTGTGAGAAAGTGGTCTAGTTTCAACCTTCTGCATGTTGCTGTCCAGTTCTCCCAGCACCATTTGTTAAAGAGACTGTCTTTTTTCCATTGGATGTTCTTTCCTGCTTTGTCAAAGATGAGTTGGCCATACGTTTGTGGGTCTAGTTCTGGGGTTTCTATTCTATTCCATTGGTCTATGTGTCTGTTTTTATGCCAATACCATGCTGACTTGATGATGACAGCTTTGTAGTAGAGGCTAAAGTCTGGGATTGTGATGCCTCCTGCTTTGGTCTTCTTCTTCAAAATTACTTGGGCTATTCGGGGCCTTTTGTGGTTCCATATGAATTTTAGGATTGCTTGTTCTAGTTTCGAGAAGAATGCTGGTGCAATTTTGATTGGGATTGCATTGAATGTGTAGATAGCTTTGGGTAGTATTGACATTTTGACAATATTTATTCTTCCAATCCATGAGCAGGGAATCTTTCCATTTCTTTATATCTTCTTCAATTACCTGCATAAGCTTTCTATAGTTTTCAGCATACAGATCTTTTACATCTTTGGTTAGATTTATTCCTAGGTATTTTATGCTTCTTGGTGCAGTTGTGAATGGGATCAGTTTCTTCATTTGTCTTTCTGTTGCTTCACTGTTAGTGTATAAGAATGCAACTGATTTCTGCACATTGATTTTGTATCCTGCAACTTTGCTGAATTCATGTATCAGTTCTAGCAGACTTCTGGTGGAGTCTATCGGATTTTCCATGTATAATATCATGTCATCTGCAAAAAGCGAAAGCTTGACTTCGTCTTTGCCAATTTTGATGCCTTTGATTTCCTTTTGTTGTCTGATTGCTGATGCTAGAACTTCCAGCACTATATTAAACAACAGCGGTGACAGTGGGCATCCCTGTCGTGTTCCTGATCTCAGGGAAAAAGCTCTGTTTTTCCCCGTTGAGGATGATGTTAGCTGTGGGCTTTTCATAAATGGCCTTTATGATCTTTAAGTATGTTCCTTCTATCCCGACTTTCTCAAGGGTTTTTATTAAGAAAGGGTGCTGGATTTTGTCAAAGGCCTTTTCTGCATCGATTGACAGGATCATATGGTTCTTCTCTTTTTTTTTGTTAATGTGATGTATCACGTTGATCGATTTGCGAATGTTGAACCAGCCCTGCATCCCAGGAATGAATCCCCCTTGATCATGGTGAATAATTCTTTTTATATGCTGTTGAATTCGATTTGCTAGTATCTTATTAAGAATTTTTGCATCCATATTCATCAGGGATATTGGCCTGTAGTTCTCTTTTTTTACTGGGTCTCTGTCTGGTTTAGGAATCAAAGTAATACTGGCTTCATAGAATGAGTCTGGAAGTTTTCCTTCCCTTTCTATTTCTTGGAATAGCTTGAGAAGGATAGGTATTATCTCTGCTTTAAATGTCTGGTAGAACTCCCCTGGGAAGCCATCCGGTCCTGGACTCTTATTTGTTGGGAGATTTTTGATAACCGATTCAATTTCTTCGCTGGTTATGGGTCTGTTCAAGCTTTCTATTTCCTCCTGATTGAGTTTTGGAAGAGTGTGGGTGTTTAGAAATTTGTCCATTTCTTCCAGGTTGTCCAATTTGCTGGCATATAATTTTTCATAGTATTCCCTGATAATTGTTTGTATCTCTGAGGGATTGGTTGTAATCATTCCATTTTCATTCATGATTTTATCTATTTGGGTCATCTCCCTTTTCTTTTTGAGAAGCCTGGCTAGAGGTTTGTCAATTTTGTTTATTTTTTCAAAAAACCAACTCTTGGTTTCGTTGATCTGCTCTACCGTTTTTTTAGATTCTATATTGTTTATTTCTGCTCTGATCTTTATTATTTCTCTTCTTCTGCTGGGTTTAGGCTGCCTTTGCTGTTCTGCTTCTATTTCCTTTAGGTGTGCTGTTAGATTTTGTATTTGGGATTTTTCTTGTTTCTGGAGATAGGCCTGGATTGCAATGTATTTTCCTCTCAGGACTGCCTTCGCTGCGTCCCAAAGCGTTTGGATTGTTGTATTTTCATTTTCGTTTGTTTCCATGTATATTTTAATTTCTTCTCTAATTGCCTGGTTGACCCACTCATTCGTTAGTAGGGTGTTCTTTAACCTCCATGCTTTTGGAGGTTTTCCAGACTTTTTCCTGTGGTTGATTTCAAGCTTCATAGCATTGTGGTCTGAAAGTATGCATGGTATAATTTCAATTCTTGTAAACTTATGAAGGGCTGTTTTGTGACCCAGTATATGATCTATCTTGGAGAATGTTCCATGTGCACTCGAGAAGAAAGTATATTCTGTTGCTTTGGGATGCAGAGTTCTAAATATATCTGTCAAGTCCATCTGATCCAATGTATCATTCAGGGCCCTTGTTTCTTTATTGACTGTGTGTCTAGATGATCTATCCATTTCTGTAAGTGGGGTGTTAAAGTCCCCTGCAATGACCACATTCTTATCAATAAGGTTGCTTATGTTTATGAGTAATTGTTTTATATATCTGGGGGCTCGGGTATTTGGCGCATAGACATTTATAATAGTTAGCTCTTCCTGGTGGATAGACCCTGTGATTATTATATAATGCCCTTCTTCATCTCTTGTTACAGCCTTTAATTTAAAGTCTAGTTTGTCTCATATAAGTATGGCTACTCCAGCTTTCTTTTGGCTTCCAGGAGCATGATAAATAGTTCTCCATCCCCTCACTCTCAATCTAAAGGTGTCCTCAGATCTAAAATGAGTCTCTTGTAGACAGCAAATAGATGGGTCTTGTTTTTTTATCCATTCTGATACCCTATGTCTTTTAGTTGGCGCATTTAATCCATTTACATTCAGTGTTATTATAGAAAGATATGGGTTTAGAGTCATTGTGATGTCTGTATGTTTTATGCTTGTAGTGATGTCTCTGGTACTTTGTCTCACAGGATCCCCCTTAGGATCTCTTGTAGGGCTGGTTTAGTGGTGACAAATTCCTTCAGTTTTTGTTTGTTTGGGAAGACCTTTATCTCTCCTTCTATTCTAAATGACAGACTTGCTGGATAAAGGATTCTCGGCTGCATATTTTTTCTGTTTAGCACACTGTAGATATCGTGCCAAGCCTTTCTGGCCTGCCAAGTTTCAAAGGAGAGATCAGTCACGAGTCTTATAGGTCTCCCTTTATAAGTGAGGGCACGTTTATCCCTTGCTGCTTTCAGAATTTTCTCTTTATCCTTGTATTTTGCCAGTTTCACTATGATATGTCGTGCAGAAGATCGATTCAAGTTACGTCTGAAGGGAGTTCTCTGTGCCTCTTGGATTTCAATGCCTTTTTCCTTTCCCCAGTTCAGCGAAGTTCTCAGCTATAATTTGTTCAAGTACCCCTTCAGCACCTTTCCCTCTCTCTTCCTCCTCTGGGATACCAATTATGCGTATATTATTTCTTTTTAGTGTATCACTTAGTTCTCTAATTTTCCCCTCATACTCCTGGATTTTTTTTATCTCTCTTTCTTTCAGCTTCCTCTTTCTCCATAACTTTATCTTCTAGTTCACCTATTCTCTCCTCTGCCTCTTCAAGCCGAGCCATCGTGGATTCCATTTTGTTTTGCATTTCGTTTAAAGCGTTTTTCAACTCCTCGTGACTGTTCCTTAGTCCCTCGATCTTTGTGGCAAGAGATTCTCTGCTGTCCTGTATACTGTTTTCAAGCCCAGCGATTAATTTTATGACTATTATTCTAAATTCACTTTCTGTTATATTATTTAAATCCTTTTTGATCAGTTCATTAGCTGTTGTTATTTCCTGGAGATTCTTCTGAGGGGAATTCTTCCGTTTGGTCATTTTGGAGAGTCCCTGGCGTGGTGAGGACCTGCAGTGCACTTCCCCTGTGCTGTGGTGTATAACTGGAGTTAGTGGGCGGGGCCGCAGTCCGACCCGATGTCTGCCCCCAGCCCACTGATGGGGCCACAGTCAGACTGGTGTGTGCCTTCTCTTCCCCTCTCCTAGGGGCGGGATTCACTGTGGGGTGGCGTGTCCCATCTGGGCTACTTGCACACTGCCAGGCTTGTGTTGCTGGGGATCTGGCGTATTAGCTGGGGTGGGTAGGCAAGGTGCACGGGGGCAGGAGGGGCAGGCTTAGCTCGCTTCTCCTTAGGTGATCCACTCCAGGAGGAGCCCTGTGGCAGCGGGAGGGAGTCAGTTCCGCTGCCGGAGGTTTGGCTCCGCAGAAACACAGAGTTGGGTGTTTGCGCGGAGCGAGCAAGTTCCCTGGCAGGAACTGGTTCCCTTTGGGATTTTGGCTGGGGGATGGGCGGGGGAGATGGCGCTGGCACCTTTGTTCCCCGCCAAGCTGAGCTCTGCCATCCGGGGGCTCAGCAGCTCTCCCTCCCTTTGTCCTCCAGCCTTCCCGCTTTCTGAGCAGAGCTGTTAACTTATGACCTCCCAGACGCTAAGTCGCACTTGCTGTCGGAACACAGTCTGTCCGGCCCCTCCGCTTTTGCCAGCCAGACTCGGGGGCTCTGCTTGGCCGGCGAGCCGCCCCTCCGCCCCGGCTCCCTCCCGCCAGTCCGTGGAGCGCGCACCGCCTCGCCGCCCTTCCTACCCTCTTCCGTGGGCCTCTAGTCTGCGCTTGACTCCGGAGACTCCCTTCTGCTAATCCTCTGGCGGTTTTCTGGGTTCTTTAGGCAGGTGTAGGTGGAATCTAAGTGATTGGCAGGACGCATTGTGAGCCCCGCGTCCTCCTACGCCGCCATCTTCCGGAACCTCCTCTATTTAGAATATAAATAATTTCAGTGTCCCAAACAGTAACTTTCTTTTTTTAAATATGAAATTTATTGTCAAATTGGTTTCCAAGCAACACCCAGTGCTCCTCCCAACAGGAGCCCTCCTCAATGCCCATCACCTAGCCTCCCCTCCTTCCCGTCTCCCATCAACCCTCAGTTTGTTCTCAGTTTTTAAAAGTCCAAAGAGTAACTTTCACTTCAGTTTTTCTTCTCCATGGTGTTTACTTAAGAGTAATTTTAGCATACGCTAAAAGTGAAACTTATGATTCATATATAGTTATGCTATATTTCAGGTATGGAAGGCTGAACATAAGTAATTTCAACCTAGAACATTACTTGAACATCACAAAAGAAAAAAGAAGACAAAAAAGATTTCTCCTCACATCACTTGGACTACTAGACTATTCATAGAAAAAAAGAAAAATATAAAATATATAGTTTTCAGCTCCATGTAATTATCCAGAAATAAAATTCACTAAATGAGATAAGACACCAGGATTATGAGTATGGAGTACTCAGAATCGTTCAAAGCAGATGAGAAGACACTTTGGGGAAATGAAATCCATCCCAAACAATATAATTTTATCTCATCAACCCTCTAAACACCACAACTTCACCGCTTATACCATAAGCTTTCTCAACAGTTCCCATTTTCTTCTTCTCTAAAAAAAAAAAAAAAAAAAAAAAGTTTTAGAGTCCTAATTTCCCAGTGGCATTTCAACCCCCTTATTTCACCCTAGTTCTATACTCCTCATTTATAAAAGACCCTAAAGTAATCATTTTCGTCACCTAAGAAGTTAGAAATGACCATGTATTGACTCAAAATTGAGAAATTAAAGGTTAAAAAAATCAACTGAAAATACACTTATTAACATTTATACTTTTATGTAGTAGGGACAGCACATAATAACTCATTCTGATTAACCTCTGGCTCCTGAGATAGTGAGGTCAGAAAATTAAAATGAGTAATAGATACGTAAAATACTTGAAGTGTGCATCTATCTTGAATAGGATGAGTTAATAAAGTGACTGAAATTATATGATTATAAATGTTTATTCTAAAACAGTACAAGATTGATGTTGTCAAATGGGGAAAAAAGAAAAACCTTTAACTTAGACTAAATATCTTCAGTACTGTGGAAAAAGGTCTCAAGGTTGAATAGTAACTAGAGAACAACAGCCACAAAGGAAGACCCTTTCATGCATGCACACACATGAAATAACAAATAAGGAAACCCCAACTCAGTACAGTACATCAATGACTGATACTTAAATGATATTTTGATATATAAAGAAAAGCTAAAATGTTGACTGCCATTGATAAAAAAGCATTTCACCAATTCATACAAATGATACTAAACATTTTTTTTAAAAGATGTCCTGTGAAAACCAAGCCACAATAAGTTACTGTTTTCCATTAAACATGCTGAATTATTTGATCCCATATCCATACACTGTTATTGTGTTAAATCCTAAATGTTGTGACAGCATGTTTAGTAACTAGGATACATTAGTTTACATCTTTTTATAGATAATCTAAGAGGGTTAATTTTTCTTTTCCAGTTTTTAACCTTCTTCACCTCCTCCAAAGAAAAACAAAGGAAACATTCCTAGAATACTCACACCAACAGCTTTGCTATGTTTCTACTAACACGTATTTACCACGTGTCCACTTGTTTTGGTGTAAAATCAGGAACTGACAAGCCTAATCTGGAAGCAAAAGCTTCAACTGTGCCTGCAAATTCTAGTCCAGATAAATCTGACAACAAGATTTCCCAAAGCAGCAGCTGCCATAGTTGATATTCCCCCAAAATTCCAATAGACATCTCAATATGCCTGCAACAATCGTAATCGCATTATCCAAGAAGCCAAGCACTATGAAAGATATTGCAATGTGGATGAATACCTCTCTCAGTTATCCTGTTGTGGGTGATGGCGCTTCCAATTTTTCCTGGGCGATGGTAATGGAATGGAAGGGGTGCAGCTCCTTCAGCAGCCAGCTCCTCTCTGGAGTGCAGGTTGTACATGAAGTTGCATGCATGCCTGGAGCTGTGTTTGGCACCTCCATGGGCTCCTTGGGGCGGTTCACCAGGGGCCACTAGAACCAGCAGCCCCCACCCACAGCAGCACCAAGACTGCGGGTGGGGCGCAGCTGCCTGACCAGGCCTCAACCTGCAACGGTGTCAGGCTCCTCAGCAGGCAGAGCAGCCTGGACCTGGCTGGCTGAGGAGCAGTGACAGGGAGCAGAGAGCAGGGACCGCCCACCCCTCCCCCCCCACCCCCGCCTCCGTGGCAGTCCCAGAGAGCAATTTCTGGCAAGGCGGGGGAAGAAGGAGCTTGACTCCCCCTAATATACATTCTTAAGAAGACCCAGACTCTTTGTTCAAGTTCTTCTATAAGCGCTTCCCCACTTACAGTGGACCTCCCTTTTCTATCTCCTACTTTCTCAGGGTGGGCTCACTCCTGTGTCCAATCACCAAGTGGCTCTCATCTTGGTGTCACTCCTGTATCCATCAAGAGGAAGTTCTCAATGTATCTTGCTCACTTGCCCAATCACTAAGAGCCTCTCATATTGATCTTAACCAGGTGTCCAGTCACCTGGTGGCTCTCACCTGGCCCTCCTCCCTTCCTCCCCCAGGGGTCATCTTGGATCCGCAGTGCAGGGAGGACACACGACAGCCTCTTGAGCGTCCTCTTTCAGCACAGAGCCTGGCTTTCTCTCCCCTGTGGCCCAGCCTTCCTGTCCCAGTTGAGAAACTGGAGGTGAGGTCAGTGACCTGAGGCTCACAGGCCCTGGGAGATATGGTGTAAACGGGTTGGACATGCCCTGCAGTCGTGGTGTTTCCTTTGTCATCAAGGCAGGTTATTTAGTCCTACAAAGAAGTCAGCGTCCTGTGGTTGTGTCTCATTTCAGGAGGTGGGGCTGCAGGTGCACCAAAGTTGGGGTGTACATGTTTGTGTCAGGATGTTAAGGGGTGTTTCTGTGGAAACAAAAGGACAAAGGTTAAATATTGGGGCAGATTATAACCCCAGTTCTGAGTTCTGAAGGCAGCATGTGGAAATTACTAGATGTTGGTTTGGAAGCCTCCTGTTGTCCCACCTCAGCCTGCATGGCTTTGGGAAAAGGCCAGTTTAGTCCTCAGCGATTCCAAATCAGAAATAGGAGAAAATTGCACACATGGGTTTGGAGACTTTTTGTGAGATGTTGCAAGAGCCTGGAAGGATCCAGCCCTCACATAGTTTACAGCAAACAGTTTACAGTGAACAGGTTTAGAATCCAACATCCACACGAATGTGTGGTGAATCTTCATTGTTCTCTTAAGTTAATCACCCCAAATATACATGCTAATGGTCTCCAAACTCACTCTGTCATGACTTGAATTCCATTTTCTGTGATCCCCGTCCTGCCTGTGGGGACTGAGGACCGTGGTACTGTGTCCACTCATCCTCTGTCTGTCTCTGTCAATTGAGGGTTTTCTTTACAAAAACTGTAGGAAGGTCTGTACACAAAAAAACTCTATTTGCAACTACTCAGGTCATGGTAAATGCTGAAATCACAACTACGATAACCTAAATTATTCTCCTCACTTCCAACTATGGTGCAAGTGAGACTAATTTGTTTGCAAAGTAAGTGTATTTTCACGTCTTGTCCTGGTTCTTTACATAAGTGCAACAAGGATAGCCCTCGATCATGCAGGCTATTTTCAACCCACTTTGCTGGAACTTATCCTATGAAATCTCAGATTAATTTCTAACAGCTGCTCAATGGCAGAGGCCAAGCCAGATACTTGCCATCAGACGTTGCCTACAGTTCCCACTGATTTGGGTTCACTCTTTTCTTCTCAAGGTCTCCAAAATATCCCGAAGTTCTGGCACTTTCCCAGAAGTGGGTCCTTCACTCACCTGAATGGGCTGCTGGGAACCTTGCAAGCAAGGTATCTGGCTGCTGTTTCCTGGGGCTTCATTCCTTCAAACTGTCTGGTCACACCTGAGATAGAGAGAGTGTGAGCAGGGGAGGGGCAGAGACACAGAATCCAGTGCAGGTTCTGTGCTGTCCCCACACGGGACTCGATCTCACATGCCCTGATTTCATGACCTGAGACAAAATCAAGAGTCCTACATTTAACCAATTGGGCCACCCAAGCACCCTTCGGTTTACTGTGATTCATGAATATTGTGTTGGTATTATTTTGGTATCTCCTCTGCAATGTCTAGTAAAGATTTACTAGCCCATCATTGCCTTGGATGTGGCATGAAGAACTTCTGGGCTTCTCACTGAATCATTGTGTGCCTGGCATGGGTCCTGATTCAGTTCTTTGATGAGACCTAGTGGGTGTGCCCCTGAGGGCCAAAACCATGGGTAGGGTTAGGATCAAGCCACTGGAGGACATAGCCTCAGAAATAACAGCCATGTAGGGATTAACCTTCCCAGAGGAGTGAGTTGAGGGTGTGTGTTAGTGTTCTGGTCAGGCATAGCATTTGGCTCCAGGGTGTGGCCAAGTGTTTCTGAAAGACTGAGGTCTGGACTCATGATGAGTTTCTGCAGAGCCATACAGCCTTGTACTTGTCAGGACAAACTTCTGGCTTCCTCCCTGAAGAAATCTCAGGTGGCCATGAGCACCAATTCAGTTCCTGGCCCACAGAAGCTTAGGAACAAAATCGGCTTATTTCTTTGAGTTCTGGAGGCTGGAAATGTGACATCCGGTTCTTCTGAGAGCCCTCTTTCAAGGTACCGATGACTGACTACGTGCTGTGTCTTCACACGGTGGAAGGGACAAGGGATCTCTCAGGAACCTCTCTGAAGTTGGCACTAATCTCATTGATGAGGGCTTCACTTTCATGACCTACTAATTTCTCAAAGCCCCTTCCTCCTAACATCATCTCCTTGGGGGTTATCATCTCAATGGATGAATTTGTGGGAACACAGACATTCAGAGTGCAGAAAGATGAGTAAAATATTGTCAATCTGCCAAGAAAAGTTGGGTTACTGAGGCACGAAAATCACTGTGTGCATCAGACAAGGAGGTGGGAGAGGGAGGCATGGAAATCCCAAATGTGGCCAGAGTTTCAATGGCCTCAGAGACAGGCCATAAAGAGAATACTTGCATGCCAGAGGAACAGATTTCATTCTACATGATTGCATTTTTGCAAAATCCATTCTCTGCTGTGGGGAATCATTGCATGGGAGCTAAATCAAGGAGAGGAAAATCAGAAGAATATATCAATAATGCAGCATGCTAACAAAGTAAATGGATCCAGAGGGATGCCAAGCCAAGAGGGAGAAAAGGAGAAGTCGCTCCAATTGGAACAGTCATGCTCTAGGAAACAGTGTAGTTGATTGCTTTTAATTTGTCTGGGCCAAGTGGCCAGATAATTGTTCAAACATCATTGTGAATGTTTCAATGCGAATGATACTTAGATGAGATTATGAGTGAAATCAGTAGACATTGAGTCAAGCACACCATTCTTCCCATTGTGGGTGGACCCCATCTAATTAGTTGAATGTCTGTATAAAAGGCCAAACTCTCACAGGCCATGAGGCTCTCTCCAGCAGAGTACCCTTGGGTTCCATCTGCAACACTGGCTCTTCCCAGTTCCATGGTGGAAAGCCTTCGAATTTGAACTGCAACTTTCTCTTGAGTCCTCAGCCAGCAAGCCTTCCCCTTCAACCGTAGGACTCACCAAACTTCCACAGCCCCAAGAGTGCATTATTTTAAAAGAATCTCTGATAGATAGATAGATAGATAGATAGATGATAGATAAATAGATAATATATACATAGATAGATAGTAGATATATAGATAAGCTGATAGATGATTGATGATAGATAGATAGAAGAATAAGAAAGATGGGTGACAGGTGGATGAGAGCTAGCTAGCTAGATTGATAGATATGTGATAGATAGGTGATAGGAAGCTAGATAAGATAGGTGATAGATAATAGATAGATGATGGATAGATGGATGGATGGATGGATGGTTGGATGGATGGATGGATAGATAGATAGGTAGATAGATAGATGACTATTTATTATTGGTTCTGTTTCTCTGGAGTTCCTGAAGGCAAATTGCTTAGAGAGAAAGAAGCAGCATCTCGGCTTATTCACTCCGTACAATGAACACTGAAGTGCATAGCTGAGTGATGCCCCATAAATGACATGGTAAAATCCAGGCACACAGCAAGGGTGTGTGTGGTGACAGTTATCTACCCTAGACTGCCTTTGATGACCTACAGAATGAAGACTACCCTCAGCTTCCACAGCTTCTTTGTTCTTTAAAGAGCTCCTGGATGGTGAAATGGGAATATTGGAATAAAATCCCTTCCCAGGGGCAGGGTCCTTGGGCATGAAGATGATGTATTTGGTCCAGTGGACACACAGGCTAGTGACAGAAGTGCCCCTCAGGTTGACCTGGATCATTTTCCTTTATCTTTTCAAATATTTATTTATTTATTTATTTATTTATTTATTGAAAGAGAGTTAGAACATGACCTGGAGAGGGGCAGAGGGAGAGAGAGTCAGAATCCAAAGCAGGCTCCAGGCTCTGAGATGTCAGCACACAGCCGACACAGGGCTTGAATCCACAAACTGTAAAATCATGACCTGAGCCGATGTCGGAAGCCACCCAGGAGGCCCAGTCTTGGGTAATATTCCATCCACTCCCTTTCCCTGCCTGTGGCTGTAAAACCCATCTTGTATTCAAAGTAAAGTTCTCTCTCTCTTCCCTGTTGCAGGAGTCTTGAATAAAGTCTCACTTGCCTGTTCAGCTGGCGTGGTGTGATTTCTCCTATACAGGTCTGTGACACATCTGGAGTTCTCTTTGAGTCCTGTCTCCATACCGCACACAGATCCCAACACATATGACTTTCCTTTGCCAGCACATGCATGATTCCTAATGCTAGGTGTGTTTTTATTTTTGGCGTGTTTAGTTTTGAGAGAGAGAGAGAGAGAGAGAGAGAGAGAGGAAGAGGGGGAGGGGAAGGGAGAGGGAGAGGGAGGGCAGAGAGAAGGGAAGACAGAGGATTCAAAGCAGGCTCAGTGCTGTTAGTACAGAGCCCAATGTGGGGCTCAAACCCATGAGCCATGAGTTCATGACTTGAGCCAAAGTCAGATGCTTAACTGGCTGAGCCACCCATGTTCCCCTTGATATGTTTTCATACCTAGAATTGACATATCTTCTCTTGTTTAACGGTCACTGTTTACTGTTGCCCCTTTTGCATCTTATGCAGAGGAGGGAAGTAAAACCAAATGGGCCTACTGGGAGGAAGCAGCTAAGAGTCCTTGGTCATCTGGTACTTACCCCAGTGCAGAGTGGGAGCACCACCAGAAGCCTGGCTGCCTGGCAGTCACTTACAAGCCACACACCTTGGGATCAATTTTAACCTATTGCATGCTTTGGATACGTCATCTGTACCAAGGGCTGTAAGGGTTAATCATGTGAGCCATAGGGTTTTGGGGATTCGAGATAGAACCTGACACTTGGAATTGCCAAAGTGTGATTCTGATCTTGGTGCATCAGGTGAGTACCTGGAACCTAAGACTTAGAACAAGGAAGACCTTTCTAATTTGTGGGATCATCAGACAGTGAAGGGGCGGGTCTCTGAAGCAGTGCACTCCCTACCCTGCTGCAAGATTTCTTGCTGACTCAGCAGGCAAAAGAAAAGCTCCCCATGGTAGCCCACACAAGATGTCAGACAGTCCTCATCCCGCAAAAGCTGGGGGAAGAGGTCAGGCAGAAGCAATTTCCTGCCCACCCATACAGCTTCTGTGTGGTCTGTGGTCTCACCTCACTTGTCCTTTAGCTAAATTATTTCTCTAGGACCTGACAGAGGTAGGGTCCTCTGGTTTGGGGGAAAAGGTGTCCTACTGTCTGGATATTGAGAGTCTGAGACCAGGATGCCAGCATGCTGGCATGCTTGGGTTCTGGGGAAAGCTCACACAGCTGAGAAAGAGAAAACAAAAGAGCAAGCTGTGTACTGACTTTATAAGGCTGCTGATCCCATGGGCTCCACCCTAACCACCTCTCCAAGGCCCTGCCTCCTAATACTTTCCCACTGGAGGCTAGGGCTCCAACACAGGCACTTGTGGGCAACACAACTCAGTTCACAGCAGAGGGGATCTCAGCTGTGCCCTGCCTGCAACTCAGGATCTCACCTTAAGAAGGCACCTAATGTCTCACTTGTCTTGGCCAATCCAAGCTTAGACCGGGAGCTTACAAAAGAAACACTTGCAAAATCCCTTGTCCCTCAGAGTGTCCATGCATCTGTGCTGGCCACTCACGATCTGAAAGAAGTGTCTTCATAGGACCCATATAAATGAGGAGGACATGATACAAGCAAAAATGGGCCAGAAGGACAGCCAGTGGTCAAGTATGTAGTTACCTACTGGGAATTCTTCCTCTCCCTGCACCCCAGCTCCAGAATAACCCCACTCATCTCCCCCCACTTTCTCTCTTTCCCATGGTGACCCCATACCCTGAGAGCAGATGCAGGAGACATCGGCAGAGATGTGCCTCCACCTTATTGGGCCTGAAGTAACCAAACAAGGAAGTAGACAACTCCTCCCCCTCCAATTTACCCAGGAAACACCTACCTCATTTTATTGTGCTTTGCTTTCTCGGTCTTTGAGGACACTACGTTTTGTGCAAATTGAGGGTTTGTAGCAACCATGAGTAGATCAAATCTATGGGGGCCACTTTTCCTAGAGCATTTGCTGCCTCTAGGTCTCTGCTAAGTTTTGCCCCTTATTATATTCTTTTCATTATTATATCTGCTCTGGTGATCTACAATCACTGATTACCTATTGCTGAAAGCTCAGGTGAAGGTTAGCATATTTTTATAAAAAGAACATGTTTTTAAGGGGCACCTGGTTGGCTCAGGTGGTTAAGCATGTACTTCAGCTCAGGTCATGATCTCACAGCTCCTGGGTTCGAGCCCAGTGTTGGGCTCTGTGCTGACAGCTCAGAGCCAGGAGCCTGCTTTGGATTCTGTGTCTCCCTTTCTCTGTGTCACTTCCCCACTCATGCTTCATCTCTCTTTATTTTTTTTTCCCATGTCTATTTTTTTTTCAATATATGAAGTTTATTGTCAGACTGGTTTCCATACAACACCCAGTGCTCATCCCAAAAGGTGCCCTCCTCAATACCCATCACCCACCCTCCCCTCCGTCCCACCCCCTATCAACCTTCAGTTTGTTCTCAGTTTTTAACAGTCTCTTATGCTTTGGCTCTCTCCTACTCTAAACGCTTTTTTTTTTCCTTCCCCTCCTCCATGGGTTTCTGTTAAGTTTCTCAGGATCCACATAAGAGTGAAAACATATGGTATCTGTCTTTCTCTGTATGGCTTATTTCACTTAGCATCACACTCTCCAGTTCCATCCACGTTGCTACAAAGGGCCATATTTCATTCTTTTTCGTTGCCATGTAGTACTCCATTGTGTGTATAAACCACAACTTATTTATCCATTCATCAGTTGATGGACATTTAGGCTCTTTCCATAATTTGGCTATTGTTGAGAGTGCTGCTATAAACATTGGGGTACAAGTGCCCCTATGCATCAGTGCTCCTGTATCCCTTGGGTAAATTCCTAGCAGTGCTATTGCTGGGTCATAGGGTAGGTCTATTTTTAATTTTCTGAGGAACCTCCACACTGCTTTCCAGAGTGGCTGCACCAATTTGCATTCCCACCAACAGTGCAAGAGGGCTCCCGTTTCTCCACATCCTCGCCAGCATCTATAGTCTCCTGATTTGTTCATTTTGGCCACTCTGACTGGCGTGAGGTGATATCTGAGTGTGGTTTTGATTTGTATTTCCCTGATGAGGAGCGACGTTGAGCATCTTTTCATGTGCCTGTTGTCCATCCATCTCTCTTTCAAGAGTAAACTGAATATATTAAAAATGTTAACAACCATAAAGTGCTTTTTAATTATGGTATGTACGTTATTTTTTCAACATAATGCTATTGTGCATGATAGACTCCAGTCTAGTGATAACTTTCATGCCCATTAAGAAACCAAATGATTCATTTGAGCTGCTTTGTGGTGGCATTCATTTTATTGCAGTGTTCTGGACCCAAACTCACAAATTCCATGCATTCCGGAGAGATTTCTCAATTCAGACCCCTGGGAAGATGCCTGCAGTTGTGCGGGATCAGGCATTGCAGCCAGATTTGGATGGAGGAAATGACTCTGGACTGTTCCTTCCTCATGAGCTTAGGAATGACCACGGTTGGAAGGATTGCACTGGGTCTCAGTGAACCTAAAAAGGAGGTGGCATGTGTCACATGCTGACCTCATCCCCCCAATCCATCCCCTGGGTGAGCTGGAGTAATCCACCAGTTAACATGCTGGACCACAAGGGGGAAAAAAAAAGACTATGATTTTGTGTTTTAATTTAAATGCAATGCTAAGCCATGAACACAAGCTGACCTATTTCATTTTCATTTCTTATTGTCTCTCAAGTTGCCAGGCCACGCATTCTTTCTAAACCCGGTGATCTAAAGGACCACCTTTTCCTCCTGCACACTGCATGGCTCACCTTGCCGCACCAGATTTCTTCTCAAATCTAGAACAAACAATCCTAATATTTGTATGGAACCACAAAAGACCCCGAATAGCCAAAGTAATATTGAAGAAGAAAACCAAAGTGGGAGGCATCACAATCCCAGACTTTAGCCTCTATTACAAAGCTATAATCATTAAGACAGTATGGTATTGGCACAAAAACAGACACATAGACCAATAGAATAGAATACAGACCCCAAAATTGGACCCACAAATGTATGCCAACTAATATTTGACAAAGCAGGAAAGAGGAGCCAATGAGCAAGACAGTCTCTTTAACAAATGGTGCTGGGAGAACTGGAGAGGAACATGCCGAAGAATGAAATTAGACCACTTTCTTACACCATTCACAAAAATAAACTCCAAAAGGATGAAGGACCCGAATGTGAGACAGGAAACCATCAAAACTCTAGAGGAGAAAGCAGGGGAAAAAAACCCTCTTTGACCTCAGCCATAGCAATTTCTTACTTGACACATCTCCAAAGGCAAGGGGATTAAAAGCAAAAATGAACTATTGGGACCACATCCAGATGAATAGCTTCTGAACTACAAAGGAAACAATCAACAAAACTAAAAAGCAAAGGATGGAATGGGAAAAGATATTTGCAAATGACATATTGGATAAAGGACTAGTATCTGGTATCTCCAAAGAACTCACCGAACTCCACACCCGAAAAACAAAGAATCCAATGAAGAAATGGGCAGAAGACATGAATGGACACTTTTTCAATGAAGACATACTGATGACCATCAGACACATGAAAAGATTTCAACGTCACTCATCATCAGGGAAATACAAATCAAAACTACAATGAAATGTCATCTCACGCCGGTCAGGGTGGCTAAAATGGACAGATCAGTACACTATAGGTACTGGTGAGGACGTGGAGAAAAGGGAACTGTCTTGCACTGTTGGTGGGAATGCAGACTGGTGCAGTCACTCTGGAAAATAGTGTGGAGTTGAGTCCAAAAATTAAAAATAGAACTACCCTATCGCCCAGCAATAGCACTGCTAGGAATCTGCCCAAAGGATACAGGAGTGCTAATGCATAGGGGCACTTGTACCCCAATGTTTATAGCAGCGCTTTTAACAATAACCACATTATGGAAAGATCCTAGTCCAACCACTGGTGAATGGACAAAGAAGATGTGGTTTATATATACAATGGAATATGACTTGGAAGTGAGAAAGAATTAAATCTGGCCATTTGCAGCAATGTGGATGAAACTAGAGGGTATTTTGCTAAGTGAAATAAGCCAGGTAAAGAAAGACAGATACCATATGTTTTCACTCATATATGGATCTTGAGAAACTTCACAGAAGAACACGGGGGAGGGGAAGTAGAAAAAAAGTTACAGAGAGGCAGGGAGGAAGACCATAAGAGACTCTTAAGGACTGAGAACATACTAAGGGTAGATGGGGGTGTGGGGGAGAGAGGAAAGTGGGTGATGGGCAGGGAGAAGGGCACTTGCTGGGATGAGCACTGGGTGTAGTATGGAAACCAATTTGACAATAAATTATATTAATAAATATTAAAAAAATAAAAAATCAAACCTTCAAAAAATAAAATAAAAAATGACCTCCATGCAGGGGAAGGGCTTCTCCCCATGTGACCTATGGACCCCTTGGATCTCACTGCGTGCTTCTGAGGATTTGCCTTGCTTCCTCACCAGAGAACCACCTGGTATTGAGCTCCAGAATTTCTGACTTTGCACTCCCCTGTTTATAGAGTCCTAATGGTATTCAAACTATCTCCTTTATCACTGTCAGTGGTTTTGGGGAACAGATTTCTTGTTCAGTCCATTGTGACTGTTTCTACTCTTTCTCTTTCTGTCCAGCTACTTTTGTGGGGAGTACTTTTCCTGTACTGTCCCTTTGTACCATACCCTCCCCCCCTTCTCTGTCCTCTTGCTGAAAAAACAGCTCCCTACCCTCCATGGCTTCTCTCTCCCAGTTCACCTCTCCAGAGCACATACCTGCTGAATTCTGAGGCCAAGTTATGCAGATTGTTAATGTCAATCCTCAGATCAATTTCCTAGGTAGGCAAAATGGTTTGGAGATGCTGTAGCTGCGTTTCAGAAGCTGAGAACATCCATGCTGTTCAGCCATCTTGGCCTCCTTTAAAACTATCCCTCAGTGGAGATTTATCTGATGTGTTCCCTCATAATTAGAAAGGGGTATGGGTTTGAGAAAATACAGAGATCAAGTGTCATTCTCCTCACATATCAAGGGAGCATGCTATCAACACGATGTATCACTGTTGATAGTGACCATAATCACCTGGCTGAGTTCATGCTTGTCAGTGTCTCTACTGTGAACTGACTCTTTTCCTCACATTTCCATACTGTATTCTTTGGAAGGAAGCTACTATCTGCAGCCCATGTTCAAGGCTCCTGAAAACAGAGTATTTACCTAAATTATTTAAAAATTTCCTACATGGAGAGTTGTCTCTTTTCTCCCATTTATTTATTTATTTATTCAGTCAGTCATTTATTTATATCAGTATGGAGCTCTAAATATGTCTTATTCTTGGGTTAAATCCAATACTAATTTACTGATTTTCCCCCCTCAGATTGTTTAAGCTTTGTCTAATGCAAGCTCTTTCAGTTGTCTCTTGTATACCTTTGACATGTCCCCCATCCTTTTCCAAGCTCTTCTTTCTTTGTGGCACTACAAGATGTTCTTGTATATTCCTTGCCATAGCCCTGGAATCAGGCATTTCTCCTAGGACCCTTGTTTCCTTTTATTGGAGAATGGAATTAGAAACCAAGATATGGGTGACAAGTGTGCTCCTCTCTACTCATGTAGTATTGTATCTTGGCTCTCCCAGATGACAGAGAAGAAAATAGATCTATAGCTATCACTCTGTATATATACCCATGTGTATCTATCTATCTATACATATACACACACACACACACACACACACATTTATGTATATTTATTCCCCCCTCTATATCTAGTATATCTGTGTGTATCATCATGAGGGTGTGAGGGACTCTGAGACAAAGCAAGTAATGTCAACAAATTTCCTCAATTTTTATTTTTCTGAGAAAGTCTTTATTTTTATTTCACTTCAAAGCATTTTTTAAAGTTTTTTTTTTTATTTTTATTTTGAGAGTGAGACAGAGAAAGAACTGGCCAGGGACAGAGAGAGAGAGAGAGAGAGAGAGAGAGAGAATATCCCAAAGCAGGCTCCATGCTGACAGCAGAGAGCCCATTGCAGGGCTCAGTCTTCCTAAGCATGAGATCGTGACCTGAGCCAAAACCAAGATTCAGAAGCTTAACTGACTGAGCCACTCACTTACCCCTTCTTTCGCTTTTTAAGAATAATTTTGCTGTCAGGGTGCCTGGTGACTCAGTTGGTTCAGCGTCTGACTCTTGATTTTGATTCAGATCATGATCTCATGGTTTCATGAGGCTTAGCCCCATGTCTGCCTTCACACTGATAGTGCAGAGACTGCTTGGGATTCTCTCTCTCGCTCTCTCTCTCTCTCTCTGCATCTCCCCTGCTCATATGTGTGCACTCTTTGATTCAAAATAAATAAATAAACATCTAAAAAAAGAATATTTTTCTGGATACAGAATTCTATGTTAAGTTCTTTCAATACTCTAGATAGTTCACTCCATTCTCTTCTTACTGGCATGGTTTCTGAAGAGAAGTCCAATGTAAATATCACCCTGTTCTTCTATAAGTAAGACACTTCTTCCTCTCATTTCTTACCAGAGTTTCTCTTTATCTTTGATTTTCTACACTTTGAATATGATGTGCTTATGTATATATGGAGTTTTTGAAAAAAATAGTATTTGGTGTTCCTTGAGCTTCCTGTATCTGTGATTTAGTGTCTCTCTTTGATTTTGGAAAAGTCTCAGCAATTATTACTTCAAATATTTCTGTGATTCCTGTCTCGCCTTTCCTTCCAATATTCTAATTATGTTTATGTTATTCCTTTAGTAATTGTCTTACAGTTTTGGACATTCTGCTCTTTTTCATTCCTTCTTCATTTTGTGTTTTTGTTTTACAAGTTCCTGTTGACTTGACTTTACACTTACTGATTCTTTTCTTCCTTCTGTCCAGTCTACTGATGAACGCTTAAAGGCATTCCTCATTTGTTACTATACTTTTTATTTCTAGCATTTCCTTTTCATTCTTTCTTAAAGTTTCCATCTCCCTGCTTACATTGCTACTGCTTTATTGCACATTGTCCACTTTTCCCATTAAAGCCCTTATCATATTTCATATATTAATCTTTAACTCTCGCATATAATATTCTCAAAATGTGCCATATCTGAGTCTGGGTCTTATACTTTCTTGGTCCCTTCTGACTGTTTATTTTTACTTTTAGCATGGCTTGTATTTTTCTGTTGAAAGGTGGATGTACAATATTGAATGATAGAAACTAGAGTACATAGGCCTTTAGTGTGAAGTTTTATGTTTATCTGGTTAGGGGTTAGGCTGTGTTATAGCTGTAGGTGTCAAAGAATAAAACTTCTATCATCTTTGTTTTGGTGTTCTCTGTTGTCTTTGGGTTTTCCTAGAGACTAATTAAAGAGAAGCTGCCTTCTTTTCACAATAACCACCTATTATTTTGCATGAGTGCTCTTCATACAGTGTTAAGATGTGGTGGGAAAGGAAACCTTGGGTAGTTGTATGATTAGGTCTCAGTCTTTCAGTGAGCCTGTACCCCTGGGATATGACCTTCACAAGTGCCTTTCAGTTCTCTATTATGGTATTGCAGGGAAGGTCTAGAGGTATTGCAGGGAAGGTATAGAGGACCAGAGGTGGGTATTACCCTTCGCTCACATTTGTTACCTTCCAAAAAAACAGTTTCTCTTGAGGGCAGGCCTTTTTAAGAGCAGAAGGCTGTGGGGGCATCTTTTTTTGTGTGTTCCCTGTTGTCTTTGGGTCTTCCTAGAGACTAATTAACGAGAAGCTTCCTTCTTTTCACAATAACCCCCTATTATTTTTGCAGGAGTGCTCTTGATACAGTGTTCAGATGTGGTGGGAAAGGAAACCTTGGATAGTTGTATGATTAGGTCTCAGTCTTTTAGTTATTCTGTACCCCTGGGTTATGACCTTCACAAGTATCTTTATTTCAGTTCTCTATTCTGGGGTTTCAGGAAATGTGGAGAGGGCCACAGATAGGTATTACTCTTCCCTCAGGTTTGTTAACTTCCAATAAAATAGTTTCTCTTGAGGGCAGGCTTTGTTAAGGGCATAATGCTGTGGGGGGGGGGTATTTCAGAATGGTTACTTTCCCCTCCTCCTGCCAGAAGCACTAAGGGATTTTCTTCCCATCTTTCACATGAGAACTTGATTTGCGACTCCTGGAGGTAAAACTCACAAAAGCATGGGTCCTTCATAAGACCAGATCCCCAGGAGTTTTTAATTCTCAACTAGTTCTCAACTTACTTTTATTTGGTTCTCAATAATTTTAATTCCCAATTAATTCACGTGGTGCCTCCAGCAATTCTTGAATTACGGTTTAAAGTGTTCCTGTCAGCAACTTCTACTTGTGCCTTTCTGCTCAAGTAAACTGTGTGCCACTCTGTGTTGGGGGCAGCACTCTGCCCTGTGACCTCAGTTCTCTTGTGGATCCTAGAAGAGTTTTGATTTCAAGTTTTTTTTTTCTTTTTGTGAGAATGGGAGTGATGACCTCCCAACTCTTTACATGCTGGACCAAAATTTGGAAGTCTACAATCAATCGCCTCTAAATCATGCAAACAACGTGGCTTATGCTGAGCACTTGCCTTGTACTGGGGAGTCGTTTTGGTAAGTACAAGGCAGCGGGTGTCTAGATGGCTAGAAGGCACCTTAAGGTGTTGAGTCTCTGGGGACACGGTGTAAAGACCTGTGTTGTCACAATTCATTGCTGGAAGAAGTAAGCATTGCCTTTGTGACTCCACTGGGAGATAGTCCTTGGCACCTTGCACCTGGCTTCCCCCTGGCTTTGATCTTATGCCTACTTCTTTTGCTATTTTTCCCTTATTTCCTTTTCGTGTAATAAATCTGAGCGACAAGTATGACTGTATCATGAGTTCTGTGAGCTGTCTTGGGGAATCAGTGGGCCTGGGTAGGTAAAAACAAAACAAAGGAAAACAAAAGAAAACCAGCAAACGTGTTCAGATTTTAATAGAGGTATCATTGAAACTGAAGATCACTTTGTGTAGTGGTTCATCTGAACAATATTAAATCTTCTAATTGAGGGAAATGAAGATTTTTTTTTCCATTTTATTCAGGTCTTCTAAAATTTCCTTCAGCAATAGATTACAGTTCTCAGTGCACAACTCTGTTGTCTCCTTGGTACGTTATTGCTATTTTATTCCTTTTGATGCGATTGTAAGTGAAATTGTTTCCTTACTTTCATTTTTGTAGTGTTCATTTCTACTGTATAGAAATGCTACTGATTTTCACATATTGCTTTTATACCCTGAAACACTGTGGTGTTTGCTTTTTAGCACCAATAATATGTCAAGTTTTTCTTTTTTAAATATATAATATGCCGGGTTTTTTTTGGGGGGGGCGGGGGGAGGATGTTAAATCTTTGCATGTGTGTGTTCCAATCAAACTTTATTTATAAAAATAGGCTGTAGCAAACTGATTTCTGCCTTAAATAAAAAAACTGGGGATAATTTTTTCTGACCGTGAAAGAGGCACTGAGGACAGAACCCAGTTGTGCTTCTTATGTGAGCAAATAAGCCTTTCTTCCTCCATTACTGCCTTTTCTTGCTTCATAGCATAAAAGTCATTTTATTATTTTAACTTTATTTAATAAAATGTAAATATTTAAGGTATAAAATATTATACTTTGAGACATATATACATATATATAGTTATGTATATATATATAACTATATATATACTATACTACATATTGTTATATATATATAGTTATATATATACATATATACATAGTTAACTATATATATATAGTTAAATGATTATATATATAGTTATATATATACATATATACATAGTTAACTATATATATAGTTAAATGATTATATATATAGTTATATATATATATATATAGTTAAATGATTATTACAATCAAACCAATTAACATGTTCATCTCACATAGTTACTTTTAGTTTTTGGCAGTGAGAGCATCTGAGAACTACTCTTTTTAAAATTTTTTTAACATTTATTTATTTTTGAGACACAAAGAGAGACAAAGCATAAGCAGGAGAGGGGTAGAGAGAGAGGGAAATGAATCTGAAGCAGGCTCTAGGCTCTGAGCCCGATGTGGGACTCGAACTCATGAACTGAGAGAATATGACTTAAGCTGAAGTTGGACACTTAATCGACTTAGCCACCCAGGGGCTCCTGAGAGCTACTCTTCTGGCAAATTTCTAGTACGCAATACAATATTATTAACTATAGTCAATCTGATGTACATCAGATCTCTAGAACTTGTTCATCGTGTATAACTGAAACCTTGCCCCGTTGACCATAAGGTAAACCATCCTTGCAACTGAGAATTCCACTTGTTCAAGGTGAATTCAGCTTGCTAGTATTTTATGGAGGTTTTTTTGCATTTTTATTCATCAGGAATATTGGCCTGGAGTTTTCTTTCCTTGTAGTGTCTTTTTCTGGCTTTGGTATCAGGGTATTTTTGCCCTCATTGAATTAATCAGGACATATTCATTCTTCTTCAGTTTTTATGGGGGGGATGATTTAAAACATTTTTCTTTTTAATGCTTATTTATTTTTGAGACAGAGAGAGACAGAGCATGAACGGGGGAGGGTCAGAGACAGAGGGAGATACAGAATCCAAAGCAGGCTCCAGGCTCTGAGCTGTCAGAGCCCGATACGGGACTCAAACTTACGGACCGGGAGATCATGACCTGAGCCGAAGTCGGACGCTTAACCGACAGAGCCACACAGGCGCCCCTATGGGGGGGATGATTTTGAGAAGGATTGGTGAAGTCATTCAGCCCCAGGCTTTTCTTTGTTGGGGGTTTTGTGATTATTGATTTAATCTCTTTACTATTTATGGGTCTATTCAGATTTTTTACTACTTCATGAGTTAGTTTATGTTGATTGCATGTTTTTAGCAATTTGTCCATTTCACCTAGGTAATCAAATTTTTGGTGTATAATTTATCACAGTATTCTCTTATCCTTTTTATTTATGTATAATTGGTATAATCACTTTCATTTCTGATTCTAGTAATTTAAGTATTTTTCTGTTTTTTCTTTTTTTGGTGAGTCCTGTTTGTCAGTTTTGTTGATTTTTTTTTTTTTTCAAGGAACCAACTTTGGTTTCAGTGATTTTATGTATTGTCCTTTTATTCTCTCTTTTATCTGTATCTGCTCTGATGTTTATTATTTCCTTCCTTCTACTAGTTTTGAGTTTAGGTTACCCTTTTAAAAAATTCCTTAAGATGTACAATTACGGTATTGACTTGAGATCTTTTTCAGTGTACGCATTTACAGATACAGATTTCCCTGCACTACCTTTGTTAAGCCCATGAGTTTTGGTATGTTGTGTTTTTGTTTGTGTTTGACTAAAGGCAGTTTCATTTTCCTTGTCATTTCTTCTTTCACCCATTGGTTGTTTAAGCGTGTGCCATTCAATGTCTACCTATTTGTGAATTTTCCAATTTTTCTTTGGCAACTGATTTCGAGCTGTGTTCCACTGAGATCAGAAAAGATGTTGTATAAGTTTGGAATCTTTTAAAATGTATTAAGACTTATTGTGTAGCCTGGGGAACCTGGGTGGTTCAGTTGGTTAGGCATGTCACTTTGGCTCAGGTCATGATCACTTGATTGGTGGCTTTGAGCACCATGTCGGGCTCTGTGCTGACAGCTCGGAGCCTGGAGTCTTCTACAGATTCTGTGTGTGTGTCTCTCTCTCTGCCCCTTCCCTGCTTGCACTCTATCTCTCTCTCTCAGAAAAATAAATGAAATAAAACACAGCAAAAAGACTTATTGCATAGCCTAACAAATAGTATCCTGGAGAATATTCCATGTGTTCTTGAGAAGAATGTGAATTCTTCTCTTCTTGGGTAGAGTATTCTGTATATGTTGGTTCTGTATGTATACAATTGGTTTATAGCATTGTTTAATTCCTCTGTTTCTTTATCATCTCTCTGGTTGTTGCATCCATTATTGAAAGTTAGGCATTTTAATCTCCAACTACTATTGTAGAAAAGTCTATTTCTCCTTCAGGTTTTGCTATATATATCTTGGGGGCTGTGTTGTTGGTGCCTGTATGTTTATAATTGTTATATCCTCTTGTTGTGTTGAACCTTTTATTAATAGTCTCTGTTTCTCATAACCTGTTTTGATTTAAAGTCTATTTTTTCTTTTTCCTTTTTAAAAATATTTTTAATGTTTATTTATTTTTGACAGAAAGAGAGAGAGAGAGAGAGCATGAGCATGAGTGGGGGAGGGGCAGAGAGAGACACACAGACTCTGAAACCTGCTCCAGGCTCCAGTCTCCGAGCTGTCAGCACAGAGCCCGAGTGGGACTCGAACTCTTGGATCCCAAGATCATGACCTGAGTCAAAGTCAGATGCTCAACCGACTGAGCCACCCAGGCGCCCCTAAAGTCTATTTTTTTCTGATAGTAATATAGAAACCCAGCTGTCTTTTGGTTACTCTTTGCATGAGATACGTTTTCCATCTTTTTACTTTCAATTTGTTGTGTGTACTTACATCTAAAGTGAATGTCTAGCATCTGGATGGAGGATGTATTTTATCCCACATTTCAATTTATGTTTTAATAGGAGATTTATTTTCATTTAAAAAGTTTGCTAATAAAGAAGGATTTACTTCTCTTTACCTGTTTGTTTTTAGTACATCTTTTATGCTTTCTGTTCCTCAGTTTCTTTATTACTGCCCTCCCTTTTCTGGGTACTATACCACTTTGATTCCCTTTTTAAAAGTTATTTCTTAATGACCTTAGAGATTACAATTAACATATAACAGTGTAATTTACATAATGCTGATTTAGTTTCAATAGTGTATACTCTGATCCTGTATGTCTCTATTCCTACCCCAACTAGTATTGTCACAGATTAATCTTTATGCATTTCATAGACATTAATATTGATTTAAAATCATTGTGTTCTGCATTTGGCTATTATATAGGAAAAAGAGAGAAGTTGCAAACGATACCAAAAGTACACTAATACTGGCTTTCATATTTACCCCTGTGGTTACCTTTACCAGTGTTCTTATGGTAACCTTACCTTTTTTCTTATGACTTGGAGTTATACTCTTTAATGTCCTTTCATTTTAGCCCAAGAAATTCTCTTTAGTGCTCCTTTTTCGTATGTATAACTTTTTAAATGTTCTTAAAATTTTATTTTTGAGAGAAACTGGTAGTGGGGGAGGGGCAGAGAGAGAGGGAAAGAGACAGAATCTCAAGCAGGCTCTGAGGCTCTGCACTGTCAATGCAGAGCCTGATATGGGGCTCAAATCCACAAGCCATGAGATCCTGACCTGGGCCAAACTCAGTGCTCAAGCGTCTGAGCCACCCAGGCACCCCAAGGGAAATCAGCTCTTCATTTTAGGGAGGATCCTTTGTAGGTGATGAATTAGTTTTCTCTTCCTGCTTTCTAAATTCCTTCTTAATGTTTCAACAAGTTGACTGTAAAATGTGTCATGGTGTAAATCTCTTTGAGTTTATCCTCCTTGGAATTGATTGATCTTCTTGGATGTATACATTCATTTATTTCCTCAGACTTGAGAACTTTTGGAATGTGATTTCTTCAAATATTTTATCTGCCCTTTCTATCTCTCGTCTTCTTTGGAACTCCTAAAATGAGAATGTTGATGACTTTGATGATGTCCCACAGACTCTGTTCATTTTTATTCATCCTTTTTTTTCCTTCTTTTCTTCAGACTGGATAATTTCAAGTTCACCAATCCTTTCTTCTGCTTTCTCAAATTGACACTGAACCTCTCTACTGAGTGTTTTGTTGTAGCTATTGTACTCAGCTTGAGAATTTGTTTGGTTTATTATTAAATTTCCTATGTCATTATTGATATTCTCCTGTTTTTCTCACATCATTTTCCTTATTCCCTTTAGTTCTTTGTCCAAGGTTTCCTTTAAATTCATTGTACATCTTTAAGAGAGTTGATTTAGCATCTTTGACAAATAATTCTAATATTTAGTCTTCCTAGAGGATGATTATTTCTAAATTCTTATGTTTTTTTTCCTGTAAATCAGCTGTATTTGCCTGTTTCTTTGTATGTTTTACTATTTTTTGTTCAAAACTGGACATTTTGAGTGTTGTGTAATTCTGAAAAAGTAATCCTCTCAGCCTTCAGTGATTGCTAAGTCTTGCTTGTGAAGGGTTGAATTTATCCATTTGTGACTTTTCCAAACTTTTTTCTTTCTTTTCTTTTCTTTTTTTGTAAAGTGTCTACTCCTCATTGTATGTAGTAATTGAAGTTTATTTTCTGTTACCTCTGTGATCAGCCAGTGGCCTAAAAACAATTTTCTTAAATGTCTGACTCCCAAAAGAGCATGGGGAAAGTACTGCCTTTTAAATCTCCTGGGAGCTGCTTCAGTCTTTGAGGGTTAAAACTGCAGCTGCCAGTTTTTGTGCTGGCCCCTCAGTGATCAAAAGGAACATGGGCCCGAAGAACACACAATCTAGATGTAGGGAGGGGAAGGTCCTTACTGCCCACCCTGGCTCCAGAAAGCTGTACCAGGAACAAGTTCAGCTTCCCCCAATGCCTCCTACCAGGAGGATGGGGAGTAACACCCCACCAAATGCTGAAATTTGCTAACATTTATCAGCCTCTTCATCATCTTCTTCCCTGGGTGTTGACAATGTTTGACTGACTCGTAGAGTTCTAGAACATTTGATTCAGACAATTATGCCAGTTCAATACCTGTTTACATGGAGGAATGGATCTTTGGAGCTTCCTACTCTACCATTTTCTTTCTGTAGGTAGGTTTTTACTTCTCTTGAGTAAATATCTGGGAGTGAAATGGGAAGTACATGTTTAATTTTTGGGAAACTGCCAAACTGCTCTCCAGCATGGTTTCCAAAGTACCATTTTAAACAAATCCACCAGCAGTGTGTGAGAGCTCAGTTGCTCTGTATCTTTACCAGTGATACATATGGTCAGACTTTAATTTTAGATTTTCTGGTAAGTGTGTAGACATATCCCATTGTCATTTTAATTTGCATTTCCCTAATAACTTGTGATGTTGAACATATTTTCATATGCTTTTTGCATCTGCATTTCTTCTTTGGCGAAGGATCTGTTCAATCTTTTGCCAATTTTCACTTGGATTGTTTGTTTTTTCCTTAGTATTGAAAGTTGAGACATCTTTATATATTCTGAGTGAAAATCCTTTATTAGATATTTTATTTGGAAATATTTTCCCCCAAACTGTGGTTTGCCTTTTCATTCTTTTTATTATTATTATTTTTTAGAGAGTGAGAGAACGAGAGATTGGGGGAGAGGGGCGGAGGGGGAGAAACAGACAGAATTTTAAGCAGGATCCACGCTCAATGCAGAACTCAGTGTGGGGCTCTATGCCATGACCCTGGGATCATGACCTGAGCCTAAATCAAGATTTGAACTCTTAACCTCCTGAGCCGCTGAGGAGTGTCAACCTTTTCATTCTTTTAACATATCTTTCAATGACTATTCTTAATCTGCTATTGATTATTCTCAAAATGTAGATTATCTCATTTACTTATCAGAAAATAGTAGAGGAGCTATTGTAGTTTTGCAGGTGAAGAAACTAAGGCTCAGAGTTTTCCACTTGTGCAAGGTCATGTATTAGTAAGTAGTGGAGCCATAGGTTGAAACTAGGGCCTTGTGAATCCATGGACTGGGCTCTTAACCCCAGTTCAAGATTAACACCGACAGTTTGGTTGTTGAGATTAAGTTTCCTTCTGGGTAAATGTTTGGCACCATAACCTCTGCTGCTAGAATGACGCAGGTGTGCCAAGCCTCTTCCATGCACCCACTTTCCCATCTTCTTTTCTCCAGACTGGTTGAGGAAGTGAAGGAGATGTGTGATGGACTGGAATTAGAAAATGAGGATGTTTATGTGGCAACGACCTTTGGGGACTTCATCCAACTATTAGTGAGGAAGCTACAAGGGGACAACAAAGAGAGCGAGTGAATCATTGACTATGTGAGTCCTGGGACCCTCCACGTGGCCTTGGCCCTGAAGACCTCTCAAACACTCACATCCGTGATCTCAATGACACATGGGGAAAAACTGAGCATCCCAGAATCCAGGGCACTCAAGAGCCCACCTTCAATGTCCCAAACTCTCCCTGGTAACCCTGATAGCCTGAGGCTGCCAGCACAGGTAGGCAAATGCAACAGAGGAAATTGTTGTCTATGGGACAAATTTTGACCCCCAAAGATATGAGAGTAGGATATTAAGAAGTGACATTTACAGAGTACTTCCTACCCTCTATGTCCTATGGTGATTTTTCCAAGTAGTTGCCTCCTCGCTGCTGTGGCTCCAGCCTCTGCCAGATCACCCTTCCAGTATTCTAGTTTTGCTGGCGGACCCTAAACCCTAGTTCTGGGACCACCACTTCCTCCATTTGTCCTTTTAATCTATTAATGACAGGGGTTTCCTGCTGTTATCAATCTCTGGTTTGACTCATAGCTTCTCAGCTCTTTCATCACCTCTGTAATGAACTGCATGCATTAAATTATTTTTGTTGAAACGTCAAAAGAAAGAGAGAAAGGGAGAGAGTGAGGTAGCTATATGGAAAGAGAAGGAGAGAAAGAGACAGAGAATGAGTAATTGAGAACATTTTCCCAATAAGGGAAACAAGTGATCTTATACATTCAACTTGCATATATGGAAGTGTGATGGTATAATTGCAAACTTATTTTTAATTTTTAAACATTTTATTCAATTTTTAGAGAGAGAGTATGCGGGGAGGGACAAAGAGGCAGGTAGTGGAGTATCTGATGTAGATTCTGTGTTGACCGTGGAGAGCCCAATGCAGGGCACTAACTCACGAATCTTGAGATCACCCAAGCACCCCTGCAAGCATATTTTTAAAAGAAACTCTTGAAAAATCATCCTGAGGTGTCTTGGCAGGCTACGAGCTGCCATAGGAATTAAATTTGGGATACTTTGTTTGGATCAAAAGCTGATGAAGAAAGTGTAGGTGGCCAGGATGGATACCAGGCTGGCCTTAGGACTGTGGTCAGATGACTGATGAACAGATTTCAGGAGACAGATGGTGTTTCAGAGGATGCCATTCCGTCTGGAATTTCAGGTCTACAGGGAAATGAGCGATGGAGTTGGTGTCATGTCTGGTGACTCACAAGTGTCTGTCTGCCAGCTGGCACTTCCTACTTGCAGATGCCTAGCAACCAATCTGAGATCACACAGCGGGTAAGTGGCAGGACAGAGGTTGCAGCCCAAGCAGCCTGACCTCAGATTCCATGCTCATCATCGCTTCTTATTGTTCAGCTGCCACCACTGCCTACATAACAGCTCCCTGGGATAAGGAGGGCAGAAGGACTGGATTTGGCTAAAGAGACCTGACAAGGCCAAGGGGCCTTGAGCCCTGACCCTTTGGTGTGTGTGTGTGCGCGCGCATGTGTGCATGAGTGGTTATCTATCTGTCTGTGTTTCCTGTGTCTCTCTGTGGGTTCATATCTGTCACTAATGCACCTTGTGAAGACTCCACACTGCAGTGAATCTGTGCAAAAATTCCCTTCCCAGGTGGAAAAGGTGGTGAAAAAGCTGACCCTCCAGATGCCCAGAGCTCTTCACTCGGGACGTGTTTGGGGTGCCAAGACCTAGAAGACCGTCAACCCAACAGATTGATGGGTAAGTACACTTCCTGCACTCCCTCCTGCTCTCCCTCCACCTTCCCCCTGCAAGGCCTCCTCTCTCATCTACTCCACCTGTTGTCTGGGATGCTGGATTAAGGAGCCTCTACTTGCACACAGAATGGTTGCAGTCAGTTTACACTCCTTCCACAGGAATGGCTCAGAGGGGAGCTGGAGCTGGGAGGAGGGAGGATTCCAAAGGTCTGGAGCCTGCTTCAGAGACTGGGACCAGACCTAACATCCCCATGGAAGAAATGAAGCCATTCCTTCCCCTTCCACGTGTCAACAATAATCTCAACATGGGTGTTCCCTTCTTGAATATGTGACACTCCACTGTTGAGAACTCTTCCTTGAATCCCATGTTTGTCAGACTTTCTGGACCTTGGCCTTTTTATGTCATGACCCAGTATGCACATATCATATTCACGCACATGCACACACGCAGACACACACACACACACACACACATACACACACCTACCTGAAACAACACTTATTCCTACAGGTGCATACTCAGTTTTCCATTTTGCCCTACCTATATCATCCCTCAGGGCCTGCAGAAAACAGCACAATCAAATGGGTCAGTTGAAGGTAGTTTAAAGAAAATAATTGACAAAGGGGTATACCGGGTGTGGGGACACAAACAAGGGGATCCTCAGGCAGAAACATGAGCTGCTACCACCTTGAGGCCTGTTTGGGGAATCCCAGAAGGGAAGCTGTCTGGACAGGGTTGCCTGGGTTCTGGGCCCTTGGGCAGGGAGGGTGTACCATGCCTGTGGTAACAAGCAGGGTGCTGGCCTTGCTGCCTCATTCAACCTCCAAGTCCCCATGGTGGAGGTTCACCCATTGCTGGTTCAGAATGGAGCAGCCCCTGGTTCAATGAGGAAACTAGACCACCATGGATACATATTATGGAATACAGAATACATTAGAGGGTTGAGACATTTTGCAATTGTGGGAGATACTAGGAAGAAAAATCCAGGAAAGTAGTTAAAGTCAATAGACAGGCCGCAAGAACCATTGAGGGAGAAGATAGAGCCTCTCAGGAACCTAGAGGCTAGTGTCCACAGCTGCCAGAGTGGGGCCACCAAGAGCTGGTGGCAGAGTCTGTAGGAAGCTGTCACCTTTTCTTTAGACACTTCCTTAGGTTCACAGACAAGCATCTGGTGGTGGCCCAGGTTGATGGGAGTGAGGCTGAGCCTGTGTGGCACCACACACTTGCCCTTCCTCATGGCTGTCCTGAGGACCTCTGGGATGATGGTGGTTGCTTCACTGCCTTCCCCCTGGTGCTTTCTGTAGACAGGATGCTGGAGGCAGAGGTACAACTCAACAAAGTTGACAGTGAACAATCCTACTCAGTTCTCGTTGAGCCTCCCAAATGGCGTGCTCAGGTGATAGTTACTTCAGGGCTTTATGACATGGCATCATGTGCACGTGCAGGTGACATTGTTTGGAAGAATTGGAGGGATTTGGGGCTAATCGAGGGGAAAGATCAGATCAGACTATGAGAAGTAGAAACACGCAACAGACTTCAGGAGGCGACATCCCCTTAGTGGGAGACCCTCCAGAGACTGTAGTGGGGCGGTCTCTACTCAAAATGGGAAGGCTGCAAAGGAACTTTTGGAGGAACTCCCCTGCCCAGGTGTCAGAGTGTAGAGTGAGAGCCCTGCATAGCCCATGTGCTTGGAGCCCTTTCCTTGGGCATAGGCCTGAGAAGGGCTGGACAGGGGGACCAGGGCCCACTTGGCTGCCAGTCACAGGAATTTTCATGGTCACTGCTCTTCCAGATGCCTCCTGAGGAGTCTGTCCCCATCAGACTGAGGAGGATACTAATGCAGAGCCTCCCAGGGAGTTGGGGGACTGGGAAAGCTGTCCCTATATGGGCGGGTTTATGTGTCTGCTAGAGCTGCCATAACAAAGTACTGAAACTAAGAGACTCAAGCAGCACACATTTGTTGCCTTAGCATTCTGGGGCTGGAAGTTCCAGATTTGGTTGTCAGAGTGTTGGTTTCTTCTAAGGGTATGAGGGAGAATCTGCTCCAGGCGTCTCCCCCAGCTTCTGGTGGCTTACTAGCAGTCTTGGGTGTTCCCCAATCTCTGCCCTCATGTTCACTTGGTGTCCTTCTTGTGCATGTCTGTCTGTTCACATGGCTCTGTTTTTTGAAGGACATCAGTCCTATTGGGTTAGGTACACACCCTATTTCAGTATTACCTCGTCTTACCTAATTACATCTGGGATGGCCCAATTTTGAAATAAGGGCATTCTGGAGTTAGGATTTCAACTGCGAATTTTGGGGAGTACAGTTCAGCCATGACAGTGGGACTTTCTGACGTCCATTCTCCTTTGGAGCCTCCACAATCCTGATGACCTCACCCTCTTCTCTAGACACACTCACCGTGCTCCATCCTCTTTCTCATCCTGTTGGGTCTACTGGATGTACATGGGGTGGGGAGTGGCTCTCCAAACCCCTGAGTGTACCATGTTGTTCCCAGGATGGTGTGCTGGTCCCCAGATTGTCCTGACCTCAGCCTTCACACACGATCTTCCCCCTTCCTGCATTCAGCTAAGTCCTCTTTTGGGAAACATTCTGTGGTGATGATGATCATTAATATGATGAAGAATACAAGCTAGGCAGCCTGAGCAGCTCTGTGTGGATGGGCTTATTAATTGTCTGACACTGATAAAGACAGTGCCTTGTGTTTTACAGGAGTCAGGGGAAAGTAGGCTGCTGGGACCACATGTGTCATCATTAGGCCCCCCAGGACCATGAGGGGCTTCGCTTTGATGGAGACACTGCTCACCCAGAGGCTTTCTCTGGGACCAAGGGGGAACAGAGATGCTGGGTACCATCTCTTAATGCAAAGCAGACAAGACTTTTTAGGCCTCCTCAGCTGACTGCTTCCTTTTCTCCATGGAACTACACCCTGGCCTCACCCAAGAGGACCCTAGCTGACTTCCTCCTGGCCCACCCATTTCCAACTCCCTCCCATATTCTTTCTGCCCACCTGGGTGATCCCTGTCCTTCTCCCTGGCCCTGCCTGCTGTCAACCCCTCACTGCCTGGTGTCATGCCCTACTGGACTGTCCTTAGGCAGGTCTGACAGTTCCAATGAGAAACGTGTTCCCTGGCATTGTGCCCTGCCAGGAAGAGGGGCTATTGCCACACCGGACATACTGCCCATCAGGGACTGGAAGGCCAGGGGTGAACTCTCTCAGGGGGACCTTGGGCACCATATCAAGATGCTTGTAGTGGAAAAGGGGTCAGGCTGGGGGAGAGGAAGCAGTTGGCAGGTGCAGTCTGGCACCCAGGCCAAGTGGAGAAACGAAGACCCACTTCTTTGTACCACAGGGTCTGTGGCATCGTCATCCCCTGGAACTACCCCCTGATGATGCTCTCCTGGAAGACGGCTGACTGTCTGGCTGCTGGGAACACAGTGGTGATCAAGCCTGCCCAGGTGGGTCTGGGCGTGGTCCAGGTGGGGCCTATGGACTGTAGAGGAAGAGACAGGTGCCCCGTTGGGTCCTCTGCCCACCCAGGACTGGTACCTCTTCAAGGGAGGAAGGGTACTGTTGATGAGGGCTGGCCTTCCGTGGGCTCCGCTCACAGTGGCAGAGTCAGCACGCAACAGGGGTTAGTGTGGGCTATATGCAGTGTCTGTCCACTTGACCAGGGGTGGCTGAGTCAGGTTAGCTGTGTGTGTACCTGCAGCTACTTGGTGAGCAGAGTTAGGGATTTTCCCATAGACACCAGCCCTCTGGATTTGGGAGAGAAGAAACCCTGTTTCGTATCCCTTGTCCAGGCCACATGCTCTGAGAGAGCTTTGGTGCTTTATTTGGCTTCAGAGCCTGAAAGTCCTGGAGGGAGCAAGGGAGTGGTGGGATTTGTACACCTGCACACCCCCCCACCCAGCCCCTCACATAGAAGCTGCATTGGTAGATGTCAGGGTCACTCAGGCAGGCTGGAAGGGCCTGAGCAGTGTCCCCTGGGGATGAGGACACTCCCTGCACGAGCCTCAGCTTCTTCACCTGTATACTGAATGCAACAGCCTGTCCCCTGCCTGCCCCCAGGGGTGTTAGGGACTGAAGGCAAGATACTCCATCATGTGGCTCTGGACAGCATGCTCAGGAGGTCTTCTGGCTGCTTTGGGGCAACTTGGATCTAAGAAAATTACAATTTAAAACCCAACAATAGTGACAGCTAGCATTTACAGTATTAACCCTGTGGCAGCATTTTAGTCCATAACAACTTACATGAAAATTAAAAGTTTGCATAGGTTTGCTTATTTCAACATGGCAACAAGCCTCTGAGATGACCCATAACCTCTTGCATTATTGGGGTTTGCTGTGCACAGATCCAGGAATTGTCCCTAGAAGCCTCGGTGAACCTAATGATCTAAGAAAATGAGTAAATACCAAAGAGTTGAAACCTCAAGAAGTCCACCAAGAAACATGCTATGGACTACACTATGCTCCCACCCCATTCACAATTTTCCAGTTCTATCCCCATGAACTTGCATGTAGGGACTTGGAAGGTAATGAGGTTATGTTAGGTCACAAGTTTAGGACCCTCATGATGAGGTTAGCATGCTTACAAGGAGAGATGCCAGAGAGCTGGCACACTCTCTCCATGCACACATACAGAGAGAGGTCATGTGAGCACAAAGCCAGAAGGTGGCCATCTGCAAGCCAAGAAGATGAGTCTCCCCAGAACGTGACCACACTGGTGCCCTTGTTGGATTTCTATCCTAGAAACTGTAAGAAAGTGCATTGTGGATATTTATCCATTGGCTTAAACTTAGTGCATTTTTACACATTGCAATAAAGCAAGATTCAGAAACTAAAATACATGGTGAATTGGACTTTATCAAGATTAAAACATTTTGCTCTTTTTTTTAAAAATTTTTTTTAACGTTTATTTATTTTTGAGACAGAGAGAGACAGAACATGAACGGGGGTGGGTCAGAGAGAGAGATGGAGACACAGAATCTGAAACAAGCTTCAGGCTCTGAGCTGTCAGCACAGAGCCCGACCCGGGGCTTGAACTCACGAACTGCAAGATCATGATCTGAGCCGAAGTCGGACGCTTAACCGACTGAGCCACCCAGGTGCCCCATTTTTAAATTTTTTTTAACGTTTATTTATTTTTGAGACACAGAGAGACAGAACATGAGCGGGGGAGGGTCAGAGAGAGAGAACATTATGCTCTTTAAAGACCCTGTTTGTTAGCTAACTTAATATAACATATATTATAATTTTATTAATTATATAAATAATAAATATAATTATTATAATTATAATGATGATACTATAATGTAAATTATATTAAAAATAATGTAGGGGCACCTGAGTGGCTCAGTCCATTAAGTGTCCGACTTTAACTCAGGTCAAGGTCTCCTTGTTCATGTGTTCGAACCCTACATCAGTCTCTGTGCTGACAGCTCAGAGCCTGGAGCCTGCTTCAGGTTCTGTGTCTCCCTCTCTCTCTGACCCTCCCCCACTTGCACTCTGTCTCTCAAAAAAAAATAATAAACATTAAAAAAATATCCTGTTAATATGATAAAAATGCAAGCTATACACTAGGCGACCATGTTTGCAAACCACACATGTGACAACGAACTTATATCTACACAGTATAAAAAAATTCAGAATGCAACAAAAAATAATAAGGAAAACATTTTCCAAATGGGAAATGGACAAAAGACATGAAGAAACATTTCAGCAAAGACAACATACAGGTGGCATAAGCACATGAGAAAATGTTCTACATCACTAGCCATGAGGTAAATACAAATGACAACTGACTGAGTTATCACTCCCTGCCTGTTAGAAGAGCTGGTTCAACTAATACAGTGAAAAGATAAAATGTTGGAAAGAGGCGGCTCTCTCATGCATTGCTGGTGGGAATGTAAATAGCACAGCCACTCTGCAAGACAGTTTGATAGCTGAACATAAACCCTACAAGCTAGCGGTCAGGTTCCTGGACATTTATTTATCCCAGAGAATTTAAACTTAAAATCCCACAAAACACTGAGCACAAATGTTCACTGCAGGGTAATGTGTAATAGCCAAACCACTGAAAGCAAACAAAATGTCCCTCGAATGGATAAACAAAGCATTCCATCCACACTAGGGAGCCCTACACAGTGATAAAGAACATATATACATATATACGTATACACACACACACACACACACAGACACACACACAAAGTAAACTCAGCTAAACAGTCTTCTCAGTGGAGATGCAGAGCCAGGAGGGAGGCATCAGCATAATGTTCAAAATGAAATGGAAACATCATTCACTTACATTTCAATACGTGCCATGACATGGAGACACACGTCAGGGTTCTGGTAGGTAGGAAGCTGCTTCCAAGGAGAATGCAGGCAAATGGTGTGTATAGAGCCAATGAAGCAGGAGTCCACTTCTGGGATGAGACTGATAAATGAGGCAGAAAACTGGTAAAGTTTTTAATGCTAGCAGAGGTCATTGCCTTTTGTATAGCATGAGATCATTTACATTGCCCCTGGGGGGAGAAAGGTTTTGCATCTCTATTCTCCTAGGCTTGTGGCTTAGTTTTCTCTTCACTTGTGCACTTGAAAGAGTCCTAACAGGTCCTCATTGTACACAGTATGTCCAAGTTGCCAGAGTCCAGAGTCCCTTGGTGGGCTTGTGTGATGGTGCCCTTACCATGACCATGATGTCCACAGACGAGTTTTGTGTTTTTCCTGTAAGTCCTGTTGCTAACCTGTCCAGTCTGGGGATGCCTATTTGCAAGTCCTCAGGTGAGGACATGTGATGAAGGCTGGAGATTGGGACTAGCCTTCGATGATCTATATTTCCATGACTCCCTGCTCTCCTTCCAGTGCTGCGTAGGTTCGTGCCCTTGATGCTCCTTTCATATAAACCCTTGACTACTTGGTCTCTCTACTCCTCCTCACCCTGTATGGTAGTCCTGTGGCTACCCTTGAAACCTCAGGCATAAGTTTTCTTGCCCACCTCCGCACACTGGCCCGCCAGATCAGGGTCTGGTACACCTTATACGTTCAATAGATGCTTGTTGAAAAATTGCACATAGGATGCCCTGTCTCTGTCACCAAAATAAATAAACATTGAAAAGAAATTGAAAAAAAAGAAAAGAAAAATCACACGGATGAGTTGGGATCCGAGGCACACTGTGAAGAAAACATGGGAGTTGGAGGTAGTGAAGGTGGAAAGGCAGTTCCACGGAGTTGAAGGACATGACAAAGTCAGCGATGGCAGGGTGGACTTAATGGTGGTGTAGTCCAGGTAGAGCCATGGGAAAGGCATGCAGAGCTGAAAAGCACCGACATTTCAAGGAGGAGGGAGGTGGAAGGAGTCTCGTATTCCCAGAGTGTCTCCCTGTCCCTCAGGGCTGCCCTTTCAGTCATGGGTTATGAGTGGGGAGGGTGCACAGCCGCAGATGTTAGCTGCAGATGTTAGTTAGCAGGAATCTGAGGGAGACTGAGGAACAAACACAGAGGCCTAGGATGCAAGAGGGAGCACTAGGTTCATGTACAGCCACCTCCCTGTGAAACCAGCTTTTCAAAACCTTCCTGGGTCTCTTCAGGGATGACAGGTAGGTCTCCACCTGGGAAAGAGACACCTGACAGTCCCTCTCCCACTAGCCTGGTCTCTGGAGCCCTCTCTCTGGCTCCTGGCTGTCAGGTTGGTGGGCAGGCCATCATACCATCTGGTGGGTGCACAGAGGTGTGGTGTTGCAGACCCTGGCGCCCAGCAGCTGTGTCCCCTGCAGGGGGAGGGGGAGGCGGGGTGGGAATTGGATCCTGGATCCAAGAGGTGTGCAGGAGTGAGCCCACAGGTGAGCATAGGCGCATGGGTCAGGAGCGGAACCCGGTGAGGGATGCAGCTGAGGGTGCAGCTGTGCTGTGCATCCTGGCTCCCAGACCACCTGCCACCCCAAGCTCCCAAGTCTCTCTGCCAGCCAGCGGCTTTTGCCCACCCACTCCCCCACCAGGGACATGGCTGTTGCCTGGCACCTGTGTCCAGGTAGCTGTGGAGGTAACAGTAGTGGGGCACTTGCAGGGAGGACTGGGAGCCATGAGCCTCCAGCCCCGGAGGGTGGTGGCCCTGCTGCCCCTGCTGCTCCTGGCGGCAGAGGCCAAGTCCCAGGACGTGCTCCCAAAGGCGCCTCTGAGCTGCAGCTGTGCTCCTGGAGCACCAACACTGCCAGGGGCTGAGCATGATGCGATGCCCCCAGGTGCCCCCAAAAGACCATCTGGAGAAGCCTAAAGGTGGAGCAGCTGAGACCCACAGCCTCCCTCCAAGACCTGCCTCAGTCGCGGCGCTGCCAAGGTAGGGATCCTAGTGACAAGGTGCCATGTGGACTTCCCCCTCCCCCTCTCTGTCTTCCCCTTTCATCCCCACCTCCCTCCCTCACGCTACGGGGTTCTTCTTGGGCTCCTTTCTGGCTGCGGTCATAGGAGTGACCTTTATGGGTTGTACCCTGGTTCCCTGGAGGAGGAGGGTCCGAGATGGAGTAGGGGGTTAGGCTCCGGTGGTGGAGAGAAGCACAGGTACAGAGAGGGGACGCCCTGAGTGCCCTTGGAGGTCTGACTGGGTTGGTGGCTGGAGGGTGGAGGTGCGAACAAACGAAGGAAAGAACGCGTGGACCTGCGGTTGTCGGAAAATGTCAAGGCAGGGCCAAGGAAGTCACAGTCATGAGCAGGATGAAACAATCCTGCCTGTGAAAATGAAGCGCAGGGACCTCAGTTTGCAGAGAAACATTCCAGGGAGAGTCAGGGTGGTGGGCTTGAGTTGCTGGAGCCCAGCCAGGGAACTTGTTGAAGCCATTTAGAGTGGAAGCGGCAGGTCAACACAAGCCTCTTGCCTCCCCCCCTCCACACCCCCTGCCCTGCCCCACCCCGCCCCTGGCAGCAAGGTTGCACCCTCTGATGGGGCAGGGAGATCCCACCCCGCTTTTGGCTAAAGGCGGTCCTCTAACATGGGAGTTAATGGGACTATGGGGTATGGAGTCTGAATTAGGGGTTGTGCAACTCTCTTTGAGCTCTTCATTTCTGAAGGCAATTTGCATTCAATCTATGAACTCAAAGCAAATGGGTGATGAACAAGTGGAGCTTCGTTCTTTTAGAGGGTGGTCCAGACTCTTTCATACTTGGAGTTGTGTGCTGGAGAGGACTGGGTTTTTGGGATTCAGCACAAAATAATCTTTGGGAAAAATTCGGTGGGAACGTCTTCTTCACAGTCTCCCAAGGAAGGCAGATGGAAAAGCTCCTTGTTCCAGGCAGACTTGTCGGTTTTGTTCTTCATATCTGGGGGGCGTGGTGCTTCATGTTTCTGTGGAGCGCCTCCTCTCTTGCATTCATCCCGTGTTCCAAGAGTTTCATACCTTAGGAATCACATCTCCTCTGGGACTCACCAGGCAGCACGAGGGAGAATTGACTCTGAGACCACCATGTCCCTAGAAACCAGTGCATGTGTATGTCAGCAGGCAGTGCTTACCTCTCAGCCTCCTTTTGAAATCAGCTCTTGAGCAAATGCTCTTTCATTCCATGGGTTCTCCCTCTCCCAGTTTGTTGGTGTGTGTGTGTGTGTGTGTGTGTGTGTGTGTGTGTGTGTATGTGTGTGGTGTTGTGGACTGTATGTAGTCTGGACCACGATAGGGTCCCAGTTCTTTCCAAAGACACTGTTTTGTTGCATGGGAATATCTCAATTCAATAGACTGTTCCAATCTTGTCTCAAAGGTTGAAAACATCCTGAAGGCAGCACCATGACCTCACTGAAAGCAAAAGCCTAAGAGCAGAGGCTTTCACAAACTTACATATCAAGATGATTGGTACTTTAGGTTTTCAGTAACATGGTGTGGTGTAGGCCACTTTCAGCAGCAGCTGCTCCTAAGCATCTGTTTTGTCCTTGGGGGGTGGGAGGGTGAGTTGTCTCTCTCAGAAATTAAGGAGATTATGATTATCTTGAATATTGTTATTTTCATGATTACCATGATTGCTATATTCTTCATATCCCATCGCATGGAATTTGATACATGTGCTCGATACCCAAAATGTTTTCATCACAAAATGCTCACTACAACAAGGAGGAAAAACTCACTGTTGTGCGATGGACAATGTACCTTATCTTTATTGTACTGTTTTAGTGGTATGTACATATGTTGACTGATGAGAGTGTCCACATAGATCTAAGGAGATTTTTCTGATATAATGATACTTCAATACACCATAAAAATAATTGCAAATCTGACATAGCTAGTAATCTAAGCACTCTGTCCTCTTTGATATGAAATACTAAGTAAAGAAATCATCTTTCAAAAACTTCTGAGTCATCATAATTCCTTATTATTCAGGTAGGTCTGGTGAATGTAATGGAATGAACTAAGGTCTTTGAAATAGAGGAAGCTAGAATTTGAGCTATTGAAGTCATATTTACTCTCTATTTCCCTGTTGACATGGTCTTTTTTTATTTGCTGATGTCTTTTGCCCTTTATGTCTTTTGTCTATTTCCCTCCTTCCTGCTCCTCACCTTTGCAATCATCTTTATGTATTTATGAGTTTGTTTTATTATGTTTTGAGGATTTTTGTATTTTGTTTTCTTATTTTTGTTTCAGTTTCTACATATATGTGCGAGCATTTGGTATTTGCCTTTCTCTGTGTGATGTATTTCACTTAGCATAATGCCCTCCAGGCTATTAAAAACAATGTGGCATAATACAGGTGTGAAGGTATTTTGGGGAGTTAGTGATTTCATGTGTTCTGAGTATTACCTAGGGGGGTAATTGAGGGAAATTGCTGGATGATCTGGATGTTCTAGTTTGAATTTTTTGAAGAAACTTTATATTGTTTTCGACTGCTGCTGCACCAAGTTCCAATCCCACCAACAGAGCACAATGATTCGCTTTCCTCCACAGTTTACCCGACGCTTGTAATTTCTTGTCTTTTTGATAAGATCATTCAGACAGGTTTCAGGTGATATCTCTTTGGCTTTGGCTTTTCATCTCCCGAATGTGGAGTGACATTGAACATCTCTTCATGTATGTGGTGGCCATCTGCGTGTCTTCGTTGGAAAAATGCCTCTTGAGGACTCTGCCAGTTTCATCATTGCTCTTTGCTTTTGCATTGTTGTCCTGTAGGAGTTCTTCATATCTTTTGTGTATTATCCCTTTGCCATGTATGTAGTTTGCAAGTATTTTCTCCCATTAACTGTGTTGCCTTTTCATTCCTTTGAAGATATTTTTGCTGTGCAGAACTCATTTTTCTTAGTTTCATGTAGTCCCACTTCTTTATTTTTCCTTTGTACCTTTGGCTTCTGGTGTCGAATCCAAAAACTCAGTGTTTAGACTGAGATGAAAAACATTGTCCTGGTTTCGGCATTTGGATTTGTCCAGCAGAGCCAAGGACAGCAGAAAGGATTGCTTAAGACTTCATGCAAGTCAAGAGAGGTGAAAGGGAGTTTAAGGGACATCTCCATGAGCTGCTCTCAAGCTCCCTTATTCATTAAGCCTACATACAACGTACAACACGTTAGTGGGCCACATATTGGAAAGAAAGTAGTGAAGACATGGTGAAAACCAAATATAGATAAGATAAAATATTCCATGCAACAACATGATCTAAACACTTTGTGAGCACATGCAGAACCCAACCCCTAGATACACATCCACTGGATCAGTGAAGTCTAGCCTCCCCCCCAGATACACACCAACTAGGTAAGTGAACTGCTGCTGGCTGTTTGCACCAAGGCCAGAGAGCAGTGATCTGCTTTGCAAAGCCTTCCCTATAATCTCCTAACTCAGGACATAGTTGTGTGATCCCACACCTTCTGCCCAAGTTTTTATCCAGGATATTTCTGGTTTTAGGCCTTAAGTCTTTAATACATTTTGAATTCATTTCTGTGTGTGTTGTTAAATAGGCATCAAGTTGTTTTTCTTTGCGTGTTGTTTTTCTGTGCCCAGTGTTTCTGACACCACCTATTGAGGAGATTGCCTTTTCCTCATGTTATATTCTTGATTCTTTTGTTGTGAATTCATTGGTTACATATGTGTGGGTTTCTTCCTGGGCCTTCAGTTCTGTTCCAATGATCTGTGTGTCTGCTTTTACCCCAATACCGTACTGCTTGGGTTATTGTAGCTTTGAGAGCTAGTTGAAAATCAGAAAGCATGATGCATCCAACTGTGTTCTTCCTTCTCAAAATTACTTTGGTATTCAGAGCCTTTTGTGGTTCTGTCTGCATTGAAGGATTATTCTAGTTTTGGAGACGTGCTTAAACTTTGATAGGGATCATAGCTAGGGAATATGCAGATGGCTTTAAGCAGTGTGAATATTTTGACAATCTTAATTCTTGGGATCCACTAGCATGGAATGTCTTTCCGCTTATTTCTGTCTCCAAATTCTTTCTCCACTGATTTCTGGGTTTCAGTACAGAGGTCTTCATCTTCTTGGTTAAAGTCATTCTTTTCTTTTTTGAGTTTTCTATGTTTATTCTTGACAGAGAGAGAGAGAGAGATACATAGACACAGAGACAGAGAAAAAGAGAGAGAGAGAGTGTGTATGAGTGGGGAAGAGGTGCGAGAAAGGGAGACACAGACTCTGAAGCAGGCTCCAGACTCTGAGTTGTCAGCAAAAAGCCCAATGCAGGGCTCAAAACACAAATCATCAGATCACGACCTGAGCCAAGGTCAGATGCTTCACTGACTGTGCCACCCAGGTGCCTGTAGGCTAAATTTATTCTTAAATATTTTATTCTTTTGGAGTGATTTTAAATTATTTTCTTAATTTCTCTCTCTGATAGTTTGATTCATGTATAGAAATGAAGCACATTATATACATCAACATACATATCTTAATTACTGAAATCATTTATTAGGTCTACCAGTAATGTTCTAGAGTCACTGCAGTCTCTATATAGCATATCATGCACTCCTAATAAGTGAAATGTTATCTGGGAATATAGGATGATGTGATCAAATTTAGATGAGAGTAAGCAGATATATGGAGCGATACTATACAAATTTTCTGAAATGTTTTGTGGTTGATATAATCAAAGAACTCCATAAATAAGGTTTGTTTGGATATAAGTTTGTTTTTTTTTTTTTTTTTTTTTTTTTTTTTTTTTTTTTTTTTTACCAGACACAAGAGCTGTAACATAGGCATATGCTTCCCAACACATTCCCACAACACACCCTGTGCATCTTGGGAGGTAGCCACCCTGTCTCTATTTTCTGTCCTGGAACCCAGTGCCTGACTCAACCACTCAGTGAGTTCATCTCAGAATACTGCATTTGGGAAGAGACCTATATTTTTCATAGGCTTCCTGAAAGGCACCTGAAAAATCATTGAATTTTACAGTGATCTGCCTGGAATCCTCTGAGGATGTCTAAGTTGGAATGGCACTTTCTTTGCTGAGAGATCAGGGAGCCCTGAAATATTCCTGTGTGTCTTGTGGTCAGCAGAGGGTGTCGTGTAGCTGCTCATGACAAGGACACTGCTCCCCAAAGATGGGGCTGGCAGGTGCAGGGCGTCACTGCTGGAGGAGCCTGAAGGGTGGAGGGGCTTTACTCGGTATCAAACCCTTGACTGAGTCTCCATCCTGCAGTCTCCTTGAGCTCCTGATGTGCTTTGTAAAGGACTCTCTTCCTTGCTGAGGTTCAAGTGGGTCTTGCTGTTGTCACTCAATCCTCAGGATGAACACATTCAGGTCATGGTCTTTAACTCATTGACCTGACCTGCACTTACAGGTACTTTCCAGAGAGTAAGGGACACAGCCTGGGTGGAGGGCCAGCAAGCAGACAGCAGTGGCCCAGCCTGCATCCTCCACTGGCCTGAAAGCAGGGACTGGCTGCTCTACTGAGAAGCAGAGCTATGGAACAGGAGGTGCACAGGTGGCTGGGGTTTGTCATGGTATGGGGCCTGGATGAGTGTGTTCCAGGACATGGGGCAGGGGTGCTGTGCAGAAGGTCAGAATGAGGGAGTGTGGTTTCTTTCCTGCCCCATGGGTCACTCCTAAGTACCCTGATGGCCTCAGTGCTGGCTTGTCCTCCTATTTCTTCAGGTATCCACTCAGTCCCAGGGGTCCCTGCTTTTCACATAAGGCCCCAATGTATAAAGAGTCTGTAGATATTTGAAAGTGGAGGCAGCACCCGAACAATGGATATGAATAATGTTCCAAAAATTGTGCTCGGTGTACATGCCTAAAGAAAGAGAGATTTGTGGTACAGATGTAACCTTTTGTACAATGATGAGAGTCAAAATATTGGAATGGGCCCAGTCATTCAGCTTCTGGAAACGCAGAGTAAATGATGATGTGTGGCCACTGAGAATGAAGAAGGGGACAGGACTGTGCCTGCCCACTGTGGGGACATCACGTACTACAAGACCATAGTCCTGGATCCTTACACGCCCAACCTGTCACACCACTCGTAGACACAAACACAGACACCTGATACACTCAAAGCAAAAGGACTGTGAAGATGACACCATGTCTTATGGGCAATTATTTCTTTGAATAATATAATTTTTTTCTCCGTATTTATTTATTTTTTCATATTTATTTATTTGGAAAGAGCGAGGAGGAGAATCCTGACCAGGGCTTCAAGCTGTCATTGCAGAGCTTGACTTGGGTCTTGATCTCAAGAACCATGAGATCATGACCTGAGCCAAATTCAACTCGGAAACTCAAACGATTGAGCCACCTTGGTGCCTGTCCTCATTATTTAAATCTTAATTTTACTACTTAAACGTCACTTATAGAAAACCTTTAAGAAATTTATATTTTATTGCCTAATAGATTAGCATAAATGGGATATTGACTATCTCATTTGGGTATTCTTATAATATACACATTAGACCGATATCAACATGGCCTGTCCAGGGAAATGAAAGATTTTCAAGGTATCACTCTGGTCCACACATTTCCCTTCTGGCTTCTGCTCTTGTGTCAATCCTCAAAGGGTCCCCATGTCAGATAAAGAAGATATTTCAAGTAGGAGTTTCACATAATCTTTGTCTTTTGGGGAATATTCCTCTGTCATAAAAATATTAGTTTCATTAAATATTTAACCAATTATTAATCGCTCTCATGTTATGTAGCCAGACACAACAAGAAATGTTGTGTGTTTGCACACACCTGAAAATTTTAGAGGAGCTAAAGCAGCAGAAACCTAGATAGGTGGTTTCAGAGTACTGGGGTGAGGGAATGAGCTGTGGGTGATTAGTAGTATACGTTTTTCTGTGATGCAAATGTTCGAGTACATAGTGGTCACAGGTGTAAAATCCTGCGAATGTACGTAATGAGATTTGAATTTGTAAATTAAAAGGATAAGAGTAAATTTTTGGAAGTTAATTTATGTTTTATTTATAAAACAATACCTAAGACAGTAAATACCTCTATAAAAACCACAAAAATTACAAAGAACACAATGACAGGGTCAGGGAATTCATCGTTTGGGGCTGCAGCCAACATGACCCACTGCTTGGGAGCAGAGGCTGGTTGCTCAGCTGCAGCAGGTGGTTGCTCCAGCCCTTCCGTGACCCCGCCAGCTGGGGCTGGAGGCTGCTCAGATTGTGAGTCCACCAAAGGGGCAGGTGGCTCTTCCAGCTCCTGACAGTGAAGCAGAGCTGGGACTACCACCTGCACTGGTGGTGACTCTGCAGGGAGCATCACTGCTTCTAATTGCTGAGCTCCAGGATGAGTGGTGGCTTCAGGCAACCTGGGCTGTGAAGCTGAAGTGGGCACCACAGAGATAGTGGGGGCTAGCTCCTGAGTGATGTCTGGATCTTGCTCTGGAGCTGGTGTCATAGCTTCAAGAATAGAAAGTGTCATCACCGTGATTGCCATTCCATGGCCCTTCCAAATAAAGGAAACCTCTCCCATAGACATTGTGAACTGAGTCAAAGAACCCACCAGGAGGAAATCTCCCAGATGGCAGGCTAATGGAACAGTGATCTGAGACTACTCACAACTCCTAGCCCACCCGCAGTCTCAAAAAACGTGCTCTGTGTGGCATACCCTGTCACTTCCACATCCCCACATCTCCCACCCAGAGTCCTCCTCACCCAGGGACTCTGGCTCATTGGGCTCATGGTTTCTCCACAATGAGTAGAGAAGGCGAGTGTGGCGCTGCAGTTCGGAGCCTGGCATGTGGACCCATACATATTCCTGCAGCATCTTACGGCTGATGAAATCTGGGGGCTGGAAAAAGTCCTCCGGGTAGTGGTCCAGCCAGGTGCCCAGGATGGAAGACATGGCTCTGGGGATACAAAAGTAGCCAGAACAATCAACATGGGGTGTTCCTCTCCCTGATGTCTCAGGACAGCCCTGGGGGGACTGGCCTCTATACTCCTGCTCCTGGATGTACAGAGGGTGGTTCTATACCTTGTCCACCTGGGGTTTGGCAGTCCCACCTAAGAGAGTTCTGGTCACTGAAGAGGGACTGTCAAGACTCTGTTTGATGGGAACCCCTTACCCAATGATGTGGCCAAGTCTGTCCTTCTTGGGGAAGCCAGCCAGATTCCTCAGTGTGTCCCCCTGCCTACCTCCCACTAGAATTCAACTCCGTGCGTGAGTGAAGGGGTTGTGTCAGGATGAGTCAGTGCCTTCACTACATACCTTAGCGCTCCATGAAAATCTGAATATGGGACAAAGGGACTCTGTCTCTTACCTGGGCTTGCTGGGACCCTCCTCATACCTTCAACGTGACGACCTGTGCCTCTATGCTGCCTCATTCACTCAGTGCACATGTGGGTGTCCTCCCACTGACACTGGTCTCCCATAGTGTGGGTGATATGTGCTCCTTGAGCCCTCACTGTGTCTCCTGAACTCATGCTAAGCACACACTGTTGATGTTCTACAAGGTGGTGAGCGTGATGTTCCCCAAAACCTTTATCTGGGTCCCCTGATGGGGGTGGAGGCAAGGCTGTGAGTGGGAAAGGGATGGGGTTGGACTCTCTAAGGGGCTGATGCTGTCCTCTGGTGCTGTCAGCTGTCTCACTGTGCCCACAGCCCGTCCTCTACCAGACAGGACAAGACCCCTTTCCTTGCTCCCAAGGAGAAGCCCTCAGGCCTTTGCCCTCTCACAGGACTCTCAGATGTGTGGGATGCTGGGTCCTGCAGGCCCTCCCACGCACAGTCTCAGCATTGCAATCTTGGAGAAGGAAGGCCCTCCAGCATGATCTCAGCTTACTCAAATTTTCTCCTGCTCCCAGGGTCCGCCATCCTCCTCAGTCTCAGGAAGGAAGCAGTCATATCTGGAGGAGGCCAGAAGGGCATCATATCAGGTGTCCTGTGGATACTACCTCTTGTCATATCCAGAGTCACTGACTGCTGACTAGAATGGAGCTCTGGAGGGGAGGGTGCTGTCTGCTCTGTGCATTGGATCCCAGTCAGCTCCTACAGACGTGCCTGCATGTAGTGGGGCTTCCTGTATGTTTGATGAATGATAGGGCCCCAATCAGCTCCATCACACATATTGGTGTGGGTTTGGGCCTGCTGCTTATCCTGGGCATCCTTGACTGGTTTGACCCAGGACTCAGACACACAGATAGAACCTCCAATCTCCTTTTCAAATGGGGAAACAGCACAACACAACACCTGGTGACAGTGAGGGATGAGGCAGAAACCTGATCATGGGGAAGAGGACAAAGATCACCCAGCACAGACACAGCCCTTCCAGCAGACATTTCCGCAGGGCCAGGGTGACGTTCCCTGCAGTGCCCCCACTGAGTGCCTGGAGTTATTCTACTCTTATGAGAGGAACGAAATCAGACTCAAGGACATTTGGTGAATTTCCTTAGACTCAAAGCTTTAAGGGGTTGAATCACACTGGGCTGTGAAGGTCAAGGTGCTCACCTCATAAACAACAGTTCCAGGACCTGCTGGGTGGTAGCAAAAGCTGTGTACGTGCCCATGAATGTGGAGACATACATGGGGTCTCTCCCCAGGAAGGCAGGCACGAGGTGCTCCACTCGCTGCTTCAGCAGGCCTGCCTCGATGGTCCACCCCACACAGTTCTCATTCTCATTCCCGGGTGTGACCTTTGTACCCTGAGGTAGAACACAGGAAGGACACAGAATCAGACACAGCACTATGGCCAACAGGAGGGTTGGAGTCCAGAATGCAGACCAAATCCCCAGACCCCAGTGACTTGTGGCAAGCGTGAGACCTGGGTGCCCAGAGGAGGAAAAAGGATCTTGGCATTCACACGAGAATTTGAGGTGGGGAATGACTGAACACGTTAGGATCTCAAGTCAGATTCTTAGATGAGTATGGACAGCACCTCCCTGCATTAACAGCATTGTCCCTGTGATTTCTAACAGTACAGCCCTTTCTAGGGACCAGAAGACAGGAACATTACCTGGCAGAGGTTGGGTCAGGATAATAGGACATGTAGGATGTTCAGTGCAGCACTGTGACATGGCAACAGAGGGAATCATGTCACAGTCCCGCATTTGTGAAGGGCTGAATGGGTGAGGTAAGTGATCTCATTTCCAGAATGTAGTCTCAGTGGTAAGGCCTTTGCTCCTGATCTGGAGGGGCCCCAGGCGTGTGTTCCTTGGCAACCAAAGTGCAGAGCAGTAGACATAATACCATGAGCCCCATGCCCTTTGTGTAAAAATCTCCCTGCTCATCATGAACATGTGTCAGACGTGGAGAAGTTGTGGAAGGATGGTCAGGTGAACCAGGACACCTGGGAACAGTTGTTGAGGAAACATGTACGACAATGCCAATATATTCTAGACAGAATGGGACGTGAAATGGTTTCACATCTCTTTTCTGATATTCCTACAAATAAGTGGAGAGTGATGTTGCATCTGGCCATGGCAGAGGCTGGGCCATGAGGTCATGTTTGGGGAGCACATGGGGTTCCAGGTTCATCTGGGAACAGGAGTCTACGAGAGATACCAGGAGAGTAGCAGTGTGTTTTCTGTGCCCTGGGATTCTTTTCATTGCCTGGGGGCCTGGGTGTTGGGTTTCCCTGGTACCTGCACTCACCCTGAGCCAGCGCAGCATCCTCCTGATGGCATGGGGCTTCTTCCTGTCCTTCAGGGAAGTAGAGCAGGGGCTCTCATCATTCAGCTTCTCCTCCCTCTGTGGCATGTGGCTCTGTAAAGACAGTGCCCAGCAGGCAGGCAGGAGTCCTCAAAGCCCTGTGTGCTTGCTTTTGCTTCTCCTCAGACCCATGTGAATTCATTCCAGATATGACACCACAGTGTGCACACACCTCCCCCAAGAAGGAGAAGCAATGTGGTTTGAGGGCCTTGGATTAAACCTGTAATCGGTTAGCGGCATCTCAGAGATCCCTTTTCCCTCCTTCCCAGCATGACATCTACATGGCCATGATGGGTCCACCAGGTCGTCCACTGCCATCCAACCTCCTTCAGTCCAGGAGAGGAGCACCTCACATGTCCCCCTTTCCCTGGAACTGAACTCGAGGGGATAGGGGTGCCCAGAGATGGCTCATAGCTGTGCCTTGACCTGACCTGACCTGCCATGCTCTAGGTGCTCTGTGTTACCTTATGTGACCTCCTGGAAAACATCCTGAGACATCGCCAGTGTGGGTTAAGTAACCCTCTCCAACATCCAAATGATACTGCACACTGGGGTTTCTGGTATCCAGAGCCCCGGTACCTGGGAAAACAACAAGAGAACATCCCAAACTCTCTGTGTCTGTACACAAGTGAGCCTGGTATGGGACCTTACTAGAACATGGGTGCCAGGTTACAGGAGTCCCAAGATCTCCTGGGGCCTATTGTGAACAAAGTGATGGCACTGCCTATGATCCACCTCCTGAGATGGTCCCCTCCTAGGATAACACCTATGCAAATAGTTCTCTATTTGCTGACTGCTCACCCCTTTCTCCATGAACTGTCACATCGGTCCACAGTTACACCAATGCACCCCTCTCCACAGCCCCCTGGAAAGGTATAGGGGCAGCCAGGGTCCCAGCCATGAGACATATCTGGGTTGAGACATAACTCTTCATTCTTACCTCTTTCTGGTCCCAGATTCGCGATTGTGCTTCTCAGGTATGGTCCATGTCTTTTCTGCCCAATGGAGATAATTCTAGCATGTACTTCCTTAGGATGTCCTCAGGCATATGTGGGATGATACCTGTGAAATTGGAGGAGTGGTGTCACCCATTGGAAATTTATCCAACCACATTTACTTCAAGTTCTCACCTCCTCTGATTCTGCTGCTCCTCTGATCCCAAGTGTGCATACATGTGTGCATATGTGTGTGCGTGCAAGTGTGTGTGTGTGCGTGTATGTGTGTTTACCGGTGCTCATTTTCTGGAGTCCCAGAAGACAACATCCCCACCTAGGGAAGGATGGCCAAAAATTTCTTAAGAGCTTAGGTTCTCTAATTTCTAAAGCAATCCCTACAGATGGGATTGCAGTTGTGGTCTAGTAGGACAGAACTCAATTTACCTAGACTTTGTTAGTTGTGTGCCATGAGCCATTCCCTCCCATTCCACTGGGTACAGTGGGGACAGGGTTGTACTCAGTGGGTTGCCATAGCCTGGAGTGCTCCTCAGAGAAGAACATGCTGGAATGCCTCCTGTTACACTCCTCTTCAGCCTCACCCCCACGCCACCTCCATGTCTGCACACAGTTACAGTAACACAACCTTTTCCAGAGCCCCCTCAGAAAACCTGGGTCAAGTCAAGGACCCCATTTCGAGGACATGGAGTTGGGTTCATGCCTGGTTCGGACTTTTTACCAGTCTTTGGTTCTGGGCAAGGCACTGACCCTGGAAAGGTCTTCACTTTCTCCTCCACTCAGTGGCTCCCTGGGATCCCCACATCTTGTAAACACATCCTTGTGTAATTTCCTCTCTGGACTGTGGTATGGACTTAGTGTTTGATTTATGTTCCAAAGAAGATGGCAATGTGACCCCCCACACCACCCAAGTTTGGTGATAAAATGTCTATGACACAGCCACGTGCACACTGTCACTCTCTGTGTTGTCTCTCGGATCCTCACACTGGGGAACAATGCCTGTGTTGAGTAATAACACAGACAGTACACACACCCTAGCCTTGAGAGACAGCAACAGACAGGGAAGAACTAAGGCATTCAATGTGGACTGAATCCTGCCACCACCCTGAAGTGAGCTCAGGGGTTGAGTGAAGCAGGTTCTGTCTCAGTAATGATAGCAGCCCTCATGTCCTGAGAGGCTCTGGCAAGAGCCCTCAGCTGAGCACTGCTGAATTCCCGGTCCCCTGGGCCTGTGAGATGGTAAGTTTATGGGGAAGCCATTAAGGGTGAGGGAATATTGTCACACAGCACTAGAGCAGAGTACTGAAAATGTCCTCCTGCCCCAGGCCCTGGCCCTCCTCACCCTCCCTCTCTGCTCTCCTCCCCAGCTCTTCCCGGTCTCCCTGGTATCCTTTCACATGTCCACCCTGACAACACCGACCTCTGCCTCCGAGGGTCTGCACCACTGTGCCTTCTGCCAGGCTGCATATACTCGGATTTGTGCAGGGCTGACTCATTCTTGCACTGCTGCAGGAGGTATTAATATTTCCTCAGCACAGACTTGTCAGACCCTCACCTGGTGGAGCTCAGGACCCTGTATAGCACCTTGATTTTTTTCTATGGAGTCATTGCTCATGTCATTCACATTTTTCTTTCATGTTCTTTCCATCTTCCTTCCTAGATCTTGAGCTTCTAGAGGGAAGGCCTGGCTTCCTTACCAGCACTGGCACTATCTGAATGCTCAGATGTTCATTCCCAGTGGCTGAATGAAGAGGTAAGGGGATCGATCCCACCATTTAGCAGCCCAGTCATTATAGCCTGATTTACTTGGGTCATTTTTCAATACTTATTTTATTTTATATTTTTTCAGTCTATTACAATCCTAACTTGGGGTGTAAAATCACACTCCAAGATCAAGAGTCTCACGCCCTACTGAGTGAAACAGCCAATTTTAATGGAACTAGACTGATTTCTAAGTTATCTTAAAGGTTAACATTTTGTAGGTACATTAAGTTATGCTGAATTACCAGAGAACGGGCCAAATTTCAATAGCTTGTCCCCATAGATTTCCTCACATGACAGTGCTGGGTGCGTGTTTAGATTGGAGACTAAACTTCTTCATATGGTCATTCAGGAACCCAGTGTTCCTCCATTTTGTCCCGTCTCCCTCCTGAGGATATCAGGTACTTCCACAACCAGTGGCACAAGGGGTGATAAAGGGGAAAGGGAACAAAGAAATCCACATGGGAGCAAGTTATCAGCCAGGTCTAGAGTGCCTAAAATATCTGCCTTTATACTCATTCCTTGTTTTAAAGGCAAGGGTTTTTAGGTAATGATCTGTGAGAAACTATGTCCCACAAAACATAGAAAATGCATCCCTAGATATGCACCACAAAATATACAAAAGGTAATTCCTGAGCTGAAGGAAAATTTTCTCCCTCCAGTAAACATTTATGAAGGAAATAAGAAGAGTAAAAATCTATGTGTATGTTTGTGTGTGATTTATACATATTAATGAATATGACGTTTAATGAATATATATGAATATTTTAAGTGAATGATCATTGACTTTTAAATAGAATAATTAGTAAAACAATAAGTTAAAAATAAGAATTAGTGAGCTTACAGACATATAGTATTAAGATATATGACAGTATCGAGGCGCCTGGGTGGCTTAGTCGGTTGAGCGTCTGAGTTCGTCTCAGGTCATGATCTCATGGTTTGTGGGTTTGAGCCCCGCATCGGGCTCTGTGCTGATATCTCAGAGCGTGGAGCCTGTTTCAGATTCTGTGTCTCCCTCTCTCTCTGCCCCTCCCCCACTCACACTTTGCCTCCCTCTGTCTCAAAAATAAATAAACATTAAAAAATTTTTAAAGAAATTACATTAAGATAAATGACAGTATGAATTAAACGATTGGAGGTTGAGAAATCAATTAAGTGCCTCTTAAAATTGTTTTCAAGTATGAAAACTCTTTAAACCACTTGACTGTAAGTATAGTGTAAATATTGAAACTCCAGCACAATTAGCCAGTTAAATTGAAATAATTACATATATCTATGTTCACTTACACTTAAGCACCCCACTCTTTGTTTCTATTCAGGTCATGATCTCTGGGTAGTGAGAATGCTGAGAGACAGAGGAAGTTCAAAGGAGCCCCCTTGTGTCTTGGTGCTGGTGACATGGAGGGGGCTATTGTGGGACCCCATGTTTTCCTAGGTGTCCCCAGTCCAGGAATATTACAACCCTCCCTAATTCCCCTGCACAAACCTGGCTAGGCAAGGAAGTTGTGGCTGCCGCAACTTCCTGTAAGATTTGGCCCAAGATCTCTACATATTTGACCTAAGATCTCATGAGATTTGCCCCTATATCTCATGACATCTATCAACAGGACAGAGTTGGCCCGTTGCTCTGAGATGAGAAGAAACACTCCCCTGAAGGTTCCATAGCCCGAGAGAATCAATGAGGGCTTATTGTGTGTTCAGAGGAGACAGGTCCTGAGCACTTTCCTTTCCCCTATGCATCCTCACCTCCCGTTTCAATCCCCTCTAGCTTCACCAGGCCAAGTCTTCCTTATTTTAGTGGTGGTTCTTACCCCCACTGCTCTTAGAATACTGGATGAGTTGGAAAGTATGAGCCAGGGACCTCATATCCTTTTGGTGGTGGCCTTGGGTTGTTTGTGGGACCCTGGGTGTTGGTAGCAGTCCACAAACCAGGAGTGTCCCAACCTACCTATTTACACTTCATAAAGGTGACTACACTAAGGAGTTCTCATGCCTGCCTCCTTCTGGCTATATTTTGCCTGACATCTCATGAGATTTGGCCTGGGGATCTCATAAGATTGGTCAACAGAGCAGAGGTGGTTGCATCTTTTCGAGTCACAACAGACACAGACTGCACTAAGTGTCCATGGCCTAGGACAGCACTCAGTGATACTTTTTCTGTGTTCACAGGAATCAATTTCTGTGCACTGTGCTTCACCCCACTCCTCCTTCTCTCCTGTGTCTTGTGCCTCTAGTTTACTGGGAATAGCAGGCTAGTCTGGTCGAGCAGCCCCTGTTTCTGTGTCCAGGTGTTTCACCCACCACATCTAGGATGCTGAGACAGACAGGAAATATGAACACGACCCCTCGTGTCTTGGTGCTGGTGACATGGCAGGGTCTATTGTGGGACCACAGGTTTTCCAAGGTGTCCCCAACCCAGGCATATCACAACTCTACTATTTTATCCTGCACAAAAGAGGTTATGCTACCTAGTTCCTGCTCCTGTCAAGTTCCCAGGAGGTTGGAAGAGATCTTGCCAAATTTGGCCATAGATCTCATGAGATCTGCCCCTAGATCACAGGAGACTTGTCAACAGGGACAAGGTGGCTGTGTTCTCTGGTGGCAGGAGAGACACAGAATACCCTGAAGTTCCTGCACCCTAAGAGGTGCAATGGCAGACTGCCTGTGTGTTCAGAAGAGGCGGCACTTTCTTTCTCTCCGTACCTCCTGACCTCCTTTTTGTATCACCTCTTATTTAGCATGAACAATATGAAGTCCAGCTGTTACAGCAAATGCTGTGCCCAGAAAGAGACAAGCCACAGAACTCAGGGAATCAGAAAAACTGTTTATTGTGCACCCATGACGCCCCAGCAGAGTCACCTCCAAAGGCTGAGCCCCGTACCTTGGCATTCACCTCCTTATCTGGCTGTGATGCTAGGCAGTTGAGAGACAATGGAAAAATAGAGGGGTCCTTACCAGTGGTGCTACATGGATAGTTGGTGGAGGCAGGAGGAAAACAAGATTACAGAAGAAGCCAAATGAAGGCATGGGAAGCATGCAGCCTCAGGCATCTGGCTGGTCCCTTTTATCTTGTTGTTGTTGTTGTTGTTGTTGTTTTTCCTAGTTTTTCTTCTGACAGCCATTCTCTCCTAGGTCAGTGGTCCTTGTTACCCCCACTGCTCCTAGAATGCTGGGAGGGATAGGGACTACTAGTGAGACACTTTATGGCATTTTGATGGTGGAGTTTGAAGACATTTGTGGGACCCAGGTGCACCTAGGTGTCCCCAATCCATGAATGTCCCTGCCATGCACAAAGCAGACTTGGCTAGGGAGTTCCCCCTCCTGCTGTGTTCCTGGGAGATTTGGCCCAAAATCTCCTGAGAGTAACAGTGAGATCTTGCAAGATTTGGCATTATATCACACGAGAATTGTCCCTAGATCATGGGATACTTGTGAACAGGGGACTGTGGCTTCGTTTTACAGACTCAGGATGGAAACAGACTATGCTCAAATGTCCAATGTCTAGAACAGCTCTCATGTAGCCTCTTTGTGTGATCACAGAAGCCACTTTCTGTGCACGTTGTTTCTGCCTTCCCCTCCTGCCCTCAGGTTTCTCTGTCCTGTAGTTCAGTGTTCCAAGTGGGCCTCTGGTCCATTTGTTCTTATTTCATTGGTCTGTGTTTAGCTCTAGTGTACCTAAAGGCTGGGAGCGGCAGGAAGTATGAGTGAGGCCCTTCGTGTGAATTGCTTATGGTATCTGTTGGCTTTTGTACAACCCTGGATGTTGCAGCAGTCCCCATCCAAAAATGTCCCAGCCCTGGTGGTGTGCCTTGCAGGTACCAGGCAAGACCAGGGAGTTCCCTCTCCTGCCAGTTTCCTGTGAGATGTGACTCAAGGTCTGGTGAGCTTGGGACACATGTATTCTGAGGTATGACCTTAGATCTCAGGAGATTTTGCCCTTCATCAAGCGCTTTTAGTCAACAGGGAAGAGTGGCTGTGAATTCAGGAGCAGGACGACACAGACTGCGTTGAAATGTCCAAAGCCTGGGAAAGTTCTCAGGGACTCGGTTCATTTTTCAATCATCTGTATCTGTCAATGACCACTCTAGGAGCCTCCTATTCCTATTGTAACAGATTACTAGTTTTAGTTTCTTAAAACTACACCAACTTATTCTTATGGTCTGAACATGAAAAGTCCACAATGAGGCTCACTGCACTAAAGTCAACAAGGCAGCAGGGCTGCGTTTCTTTCTGGAGGCTCCATGGAAGTATCTGTTTGTTGTCCCTTCCAGATTCTAGAAGATGCCCACATTATCAGCTCAGAGCCCGTTCCATCTCCAAAGCTGGCCATGGCTGATCAGTTACTCTCAAAATACGGTATCTTGACACTGACTCTCCCTCTTTCACTTCCATGGACCCTTGTGATTACATTGGCCCCTCCAGGCTAATCTCCTCAGATCAAGTTCCTTAATCTAATCACAACTAAAAAGTCTCTATGCCATGTAAAGTAGCATATTACCAAATTCATGGGGTGATCATGTGGACATTTGTGGGAAGCTCTACTCTACCATAGCCACCCCATCAGTGAACACATTTCTAAAGCATGTCAATCAATGCAGTCTCTGCATTACTGTAAATCAGCACGTTACCACATCTTAGTCTACTGCTTTTGAGTGCCAACCTGTCAGCAGCTGACACCAGCTCATTTATGTTCCTGACATTCACCATTTCCAGAACTCCACACTTCCCAAAAATTCCACATAAGATCAGCAGTGTGGCCAGTTCAGAGAGACCGTGAGTGACTAACGGGGCTTGTCCTTCTTGAAGGAAGCAATACATTCAGCTCTGTGCTTGGTGCTGCAGAAATTATGAGGAGAGATTGTCATTTTTCAGCATATTTCAGTATTATGTGTATACACTTACCAGAACATAACTAAATGAAAGGGAAAAGAGAAAGAAAGACCATGTACGTACCAGTGTTGAGGCATTTGAATTGGGGAGAGAGAAGGAGAAAATCTGTGGTGAGATGAATCTGAGGATCCTGTGCTTCAAAGGTTCTCAGGGATCAGAGCTGTGTGCTGCAAGCAGTTTTAAGGGTGGCCAGGGCTGAGGGAGTGGGTATGGATTGACTGTGTCCTGTTAAAATTCATACGTTCAACTCTAATGACCAGTGTGACTGTACTTGCAGAAAGGCCTTTACAGAAGATATAAGGTTAAATGAAGTTAAAGGCATGGGGCCCTTGATCCAATAGGTTTAATGTCTCTGAAACAGTGAGCTTAAGCTCCCCACCTCCCACCCGAGCACAAGCCCCCCAGAAAAAGACACATGAGACCACACGGCAAAGAGGGTTCTCTGTGAGGACAGGAATAGAGCTCTCACTCAAACCTGAATTGCTGAGAACTTCCAGTCTTGATCTTAGATTTCCAGCCTCCAGAATTGAGAGAAAACAACTGTCTCTTAAATCCATGTAATATGTGGTATTCTGTGAAGGCAGCCCAAGCTGACTAATGTGGGTCTCACTCAGTCATTGGCCTCAGCAGCTTATCCTACCTGGGCATTTCCAGACTCGAACTCAGTTTTGTCTATATTCCGGAACTGGCACTCACAATCCACTTTCCCCTTGTGAAGAATGATCTGTGAATTTATTTTTTTAAGTTAGCTCTATGCCCAATGTGTGGCTTGAACTCACTGACCCCAAGATCAAGAGTCACATGCTCTATCAATGGAGCCAGCCAGGTGTGACTGACCTGTGACTTGTCACATGGTGGATTTTCTTTTGATCAAGTTTGACCTCAAATATCAACCTAGAATGACCTGGGAAATCTAGATCCAGATTCTGCAGGGTGACTCCTTGAACCCACATGGCATGCTCTTCCTTTTCTTTTGGAAAATTTCTGTGCTTCTGACTCTCCAGAACCACAAGACATGTATTTGACTACTGTTGAGGGAGCTGGGCTTAGTCTTGGGGAGACACAGTTGAAAAGGAAAGAATCCCCAGAATCAGGGCATGTTGGGGTGGATAGAATTATAGAGGATGTTCCTGTGGGAGGAAAAGAAGTTGAGGATGAGAGCCCCTCTCACACTCCACTTTTTTGAGGACCAAAAATTTTCTTTTCTAGGAGCAGCAGATGAGACACTTCCAGCAATAGTAAATAATAATAATAATAATAATAATAATAATAATAATAATTTATAGAAGCAAGGATTCAGTGCAGCCTCTAGGTTTGAAGGCCTGGAGGCTCTTACATAGATGCCAAGCCAGCACAGCAGAAGAGGACCTCAAAGTCCGTGAAGTGTGAGTTCACCAAGCAGATAAGGAGCTCTTTGCAGATAGCCGGAGTGTGCTTAGTGGAGGTGATCTTGCAAATGAAAACTCAGGTGGGAAGAACATGCACAGGACAATGGCACTGTGGGCTGAGGGAGAAGACAGTCTGTTCCAGCGCAGGTGTATCTGCTCATGGCCACCAGCTCCATTTGGGCAGGCACAGGTACTCTGCTAATCTAGGTTTGCTTGGCTCCGCCTTGAAGTCTTCTTTTACATAGGCCAACACAGAAAATGCTGTGTCAGCCTGAGGGGAAGATGAAGGAAAACTTTCCACCAGCAAGAAAAGCACTAATCTTTCTCCCTGTTTGATCAGATCCTGGGGAGCGCAGCATTCATGGCCACCTGCCCCCAGACCCTTCCCCCTACAAGACTAGGCATGACAGGTCTTAGGCCAATGTTGGGGGAAGGGTGACCAAGAGTCAGGAAGCCCCGGGCATTCAGGATGACATCTGCCTGCAAAATCTCCACGCACTGAACATTGGGTGCCTGCTTCTACATTGTGGGTTCCGAGAGCAGGACCATGGCGCCCCTCGTGGCCTCTTGGGGGAGGCGCACCAGGATCCCAGGATTGAGGCAAGGGCATGTATAAAGGATACAATCCCACCTTCCCCTCTAGACCCAGCTGAGAGTTCACAGCAGGAGGTGAGCCGGGTTCCAGGCACACCTCATCCTTCCCTTCAGTTCCTCCACAACTGTACTTTGGATGAGATTTCTGCAGTCCAAATCAGCCCTTGGAAGGAAAAATACCATGTTTTGAAAACAAAACAAAACAGCTATTCCGAAGACACTAGAAGAATCTGGGCAATTTTATGTTCATCAGCGGACACTTCTAGGATTCTGATTGCCTATGTCTGGATTGCGCCTCTAGGTACTGTCTTACTTTTACATACATACACACACACACACATATGTATATACATACATATATACACATATATATGTATATGTATATGTACATATATATGTATATATATTTCCAGAATCAGTTGCTCTAGTAATGAACCCTCTACCTTCACTGCCCTCTTTTAGCTTCTCTCGGTCTTCTTTCTTGCTACCATTTCCTTTGAGCATCTATTGGGTCATTATTATGTCTGAACTGCCAGATTCTTTGTCCATTTAATAGGCTTCATGAGGTACTGTACTGCATCTTTGTGAGATCTGTGAGATCATTTTGGTGTCTATTTGTATGGTATTTGTGTTGTACTTTCTTATGATCCTGTTGCCAGAGATTGATTCTAGAGCTGCTTTAATTAAGTGGGCTGGGTTGTTGGTGCACTACTAAGAAAGAATGAATTCATCAGTAAGTATATTTTGTCATGAAGCCCTTGGCTTGCCTCCTATGTCTTCCCGATTGTGTCTTACTTGAACATTCAGGACACTCTCTTCTATAGATGTGATCTGACTGGCTTTATCACAAACCTCCTGTGGACCTTGTCATATGCAGATAAGATAAGCCAAGAGATTCACATTGAGTTTTCAGTGACATTAAAATCTTTTGACAAGGGCTCCTGGTAACCCACAAATCCTCACAACAGTTGTGGAGATGTATACTGTAATTTACATTTTTTGAAAACTGTAAATGGGGCGCCTGGGTGGTTCAGTCAGTTGAGCGTTTGACCTTGGCTCAGGTGATGATCTCGCGGTTTGTGTGATCACCGAGTTGGGTTCTGTGGGGGGCCTGGAGCACGCTTCAGATTCTGTGTCTCCCTCTCTCTCTGCCCCTCCCGTGTTCATGCTCTGTCCATCTGTCTGTCTCTCCCTCTCAAAAATAAAACGTTAAAAAAAAACCTGAAATTGAGGTCAATGCACTTATTGTAATTCTATTTTACATTAACTTTCTTCATCTCATCTTGTTAAACTTGTCAACATCTGTTTGGGTGGTGTCTCCGTCCATTTGGACTGCTCTAACAAAATAGACCAAAGAAATTTATTTCTTATGGCTCTGGAGGCTGCAGATGTTTTGGGAAGAAACACAAACTCCACACACACAGGCAGAAACACACATACACACACACAATGAGAGTTACAGCACATGGATTCACATGTAGACACACCTACTTCCCTGCACACAAACTCACACCACCTAATGACACTAATGTGCTGCCAGGGACACTCCCAAGTGAGAAAAACTCCAATGTGACCATCGTTCTTTTCCTGGGAAACCCCTATGGACTGCCATGTCCCTTATTCTCTTTCCAAAAGGAGGTATAATCATAGTGGCCCTGCACAATAAGCCTGCAAAACAGCCCCACCTTTCTCATATTCCAGATTTCTCCTCACATAGGTAGGGGCTGCAGAATACATTCCCCATTCACATTCCCGCAGTGTGCTCTGCAGTGTCAGAACAGAAAACACTATGAGGAACAGATCATGCTGTGTTTTTTTGCACATCTCTTTTGTTATGTTAGTGACAGGAACAAACCAGATGGGAAAGAGTGATAGAGGCCAGGGAACCTCAAAGTAAGAGCAGAGCAAATATAGTCACAGACAAAGATATCATATATTCCTACAGGATGTGCGTTTCAAGTCCTTTTTAAATTTTATTTTTTAATGCGTTTTGGTTTTAAGAGGGAGAGACACACAGAGTGAGGTCAGGATAGGGGCCTAGAGACGGGGATACACAGAATCCAAAGTAGGCTCCAGGTTCTGAGCTTCAGGACACACCCCTATGCAGGGATCGTCTTCTTGCTCCGTGACATCATGACGTGAACCAAGTTCGGGCATTTAACAGACTGGGCCATCCATGCACTCCACAAGTTGGTTAGGAAAAATGATATCCAAGAATGTAATTTGGATGCTCGTGAAAAGCTCAGGATCCTGCAGACAGTAACTGATTCTGCTATTTTTCAACACCTTTGTAATCATGTATCTGTTGGTAATGGACTGTCACTGGACATTGTCACTTTTGACTAAGTGGTATATAACAATCAGTGTGCACACGGTTAGAATCATATACCTTAATTCTATTGAAGGAGAAAGAAAATAATCTTCATTCTTACATAAGGAAAGGGAAGCTTACCTCCGAAGTCGATGTGGAATCTCCATCTCTGTTCTCCATGGAAATTCCATCATTCAGGTCACTGATGGAACCTAAGAAGATACACAGATAGTTTCAGGACACCAGTGGGAGTGCTCAGGAGTGTTCCCTGGTTTTTGCTTCGTGGAGTTATTGACACAAGTATATGGAGACCGGTGGTTCCTGAGTATCAACTGACCTGCTGCTGGGTCATCCTTGGTACATAAAGGAAGGTAAAGGAAAGGAGCAGGGAAGCAAATGGAAACAAGGCCTGTGAATTTTCGCTGCAGGGAATATAATCAATGGGAAATATTGGAAACAGTGAGATGCATGCTATGTTTTGCTGATGGATTCCAATGATCCTAATGCTTGTTTCAAGATCAGGAAATGATCCTGCATTGCGGACATTTTCAAGACAATGTGTTTGCCCTGACTGTGCAGGACATATGCAACCAGGGTGGTGGGAACAATCCTCACTACCAAAGTTTGCTCTGGGTTCCTGTTTACCACGGTCCTTTCAGTGTGCACGTCAAGGTTTGAGTACTTCCTAAGGCTTATGGTACTGTTATGAAATTGAGTAGAAATCTTCCTGATTCTTCGCTGCCTAGACCCCATATGAGAGATGCTGTTAAGTGTGAAAGATGTTGGGCCATTTTTTTTTCTTCTTTATCTCCACCTCCCTAGAGGGAATACCAAACAAACTTTCAGGTGTAGCTGTCCTGAGGGAAGAATGTACTGTTGTAGGCAGTGTGCACTGACCCTGACTTAGAGTCCTGGAAATTGGTCACCTGAATTGTTGTGTGTGAGTAGTACATATCTTCTGAAGAAACACCCACTCCACACACACACACACACACACACACACACATCACAGAGAAACATCCACCACCCTCATACACAAAAAACACACCAGCTAAATGGTCTATGTGCTGTCCATACCTGTAGAACAAGGGTTTTGTTTTACCGTACAATCCGTTTTCCTCACAAAACCCCATCTGCCACTCCCAGCAGGAACCCAGAAATCAGGGATTCTCTCCAGACCAAAACAGATGAGAAAGCCTCACCCTCAGAGTCATCGAGAGTCTTTCTCAAGAAGTTTCCAATTCCAGAATATATACCATGAACGTTTACTGTGGCTTCACCCTGTAATTACAGAATAGGCAACAGTATGAGGTTCACATCATACTGTGCACAGGGTTTACACATGGATTTTGTTCTCTTGGTGATGTTAGCAGCTAGTCGGGATGCAGGTTTTGAGTCAATGACTTCAAACAATCATACAAAGGTTACCTGTGAAAAGGCTTCCGTTTTCAAGGTCACATCTCCCAAGTCAGTTTAATCAGCACATACAAAATTCTTTTCCACAGAGGAAAATGATCTCCTGACAAATGCTGACTACCATACAGTTTCTCACTGGTGGTGTAATTATTACTTTTTTCCCTTAGGAAAATCACATCAGTTGGTGATAGAATCACAGGAAAAGCCTTCAGCAGTAATTAATTGGATATAACCTCACAGATGGCCAAGCACAGATGTTCATATCTTAATTCCCTTGAAATCAAAGTAAAGCAATCATGCTCTTTCAGGTACAGAAAATATCTTTACCTCAGGAAGAGTTATGGGTGCTTCCTCCACCTTTGTGCTGGGAAACTTTTGCATCAGGTCTTCAGGGGCAGCTAGGAAGAATCAGAGCAACCATCAAGACACTGGTGAGGCAGCTCAGGAACTAGTCAGAGGTTTTATTGATTGAACATGAGGCAAGCGTGTGCTTGTGGGTGAAGAGTAATTATGGACTGTGCTGCAGCTGGGCATTCTCTAGGGGGACCAAGGATGGCACAGAAAAGGAGCAGGGAACAAATGGGTTACAGGGGGTTTGTCTTTCCAGCAGAGACGATCCTGAGGGAGATGAGATAGTTAATGAAAGTCGTGGAAAGCCTGAAGTGCCTTGCATGTCAAGATTGAGTCTCCTGGCCTCTCTTGATTGTTTGAAGGTCAGCCCATTTATCACTGTCTGCCTCTTTGAAAATCTGTTCTTCTGCCAGAATCCCCATCGTGTATTTGCTAGGATTTTGTATTCATCATGTCTACTTTGGAATTTGTCCTTGACGAAATGCAACTTTAAATGTGAAGGTGTATTTCATCCTAGGAAAAGAATCCTCTTAGATTTCCTCATGAATCATTTTGTCATAAAGATTATTACGTCTAGAAGCCTTGAAAATACTGACATCCCATCATGTGAAAGGAAACACTATTGATCCCCTTGCTATACTCCTCCCAATTTTCTTTGGTCTGTAAGATGTACGTGTGTCCAGGGTGTCAGTGCTGTCTTTCATGGCCCATGTCATCCAACAAATGACAAGTTCCTTGTGGAGGGGAGGCCTGAAATGAGCACTGAAAATGTCTACCATTGCCATGCAGGAGGTTTGAAATAAAAGTGCTAGACACGTAGCTTACTACCCAGTTTTACTTTGAGTTCCTCTTTCAGAATGGCCTATGGGTGTGTGCTTACAGTTTTGTGGTATTTCTTTCCTTTTGTGTTCATGGTTATTTCTTTAGTTTGAGAAAGTGCATGAGATGGGGAAGATCAGAGACAATGAGAGACAGCATCCCAAGCAGGCTTCGTGCTGTCAGCATAGAGTTTGACGTAGGACTTGATCTCCAGAAACTTGACAACATAACCTGGACCGAAATAGTCAGACGCTGAACCAACTGTGCCACACAAGAGCCCACAGAATTGGAGCACTTTTAATGCTTATGGTAATGTTATCAAATACACTAAATTGTCTCTCTTCCTTTTCTGCTATTGGCTATGTGTAAACAATGACCCCAGCTATGAGAGATGTGGACTTGCACTGTGCTCCATGCAGCATCACACTTTCCAGAATCTCTGGGCTGACCACAAGAATGTGGTCCTTTTATGTGCATTTGAGACAACGACATGCCCAAATCATCTGCGCCTACTTCTCTGCCCTGCTTATGTGACTACTTAGGACACTGTGTAAGTTTAGGAGGTGATTTGGCCTTGTAGAGTCTAGCACTTCCAGGCATCTACACATTGCTAAAATTCCTTTCCTCTGTGACTAATGGTGCCATGGCTTAGTGCTAGATGTATATTAGTAGTCCAGAGCAACTGAGGACTGACTCCTGGGTTCAGAACTGGGCTCTCCATGTAATAGGGCAAGTTTTAGGGTCATAAAACAAACATGGTCATAGTGCTTTACTGGACATCTCTCTCAGTACACCTTAACCATCATTCCCAGGAGGAACACAGACACAGGACGCAACCTACTTTATCCCTTAGAGTTTTCCACAAAGACTGATTTTCCTAAATATGAACACTTTGCCTTTGCCCCAGCATCGATCTGTAGTTGAGAAAATAAAACACGATGAAGATCACACCATCCTATACATTTTGGCATAGGTCTTTCATTTGGTGAAGATCAGGAGATAAAACACTATGTACAGTGGTTGAGTTATTTCCCACCCCCAAGTTAAGGAAGACACATGTAAAGATTTTGAGCTTGTTATGCCAGATGTGTCAAGTTCATTCTTATCATCAAATCCTAAATTCTTTTTAGTAGGAACATGTCCTGCTGAGGAAAGTGTTCACTTGCATATAGTTTGAAACAGGTGCTCTCACATTTTATTGCCCCTTTGTACTTGCTGTCACTGGGTAATAGACTTTCACTCAGCATTCCCCCAAGCAAAGAAACTGCATATCTCATCATTAAGGTTCATTGTCAGATTTACCTCTCTCCATTGGATTGAAGAGGTAATAAAGGAAGTAACACTTCTCATAGAAAGTGAAGTGAGCTTACCTTGGAAAGAGATGGGACCACTTCCTCTGCCCTGTCTCCGGGAAGGTCCTCAGATGGCTCCTCTCTGGCATCTAGGAGGACACAGAGTAGCTGTCAGGACATTGGTTGTGCTGCTCAGGAATGACTCAGGGAGATTTGCTTGAGTGGACATGGAGACACAGTGCATGCATGTGATTCCTGAACAAGCAAGGCCTGACCTGCTGATGATCCAATGTCCTTGGTGGACAAAGAGGAGCAGGAAGGAAATGAGATAGAGAGCCTTTGATTTCAAGCCAAAGGGTTCTACTCAATGTGAAATCATCAGTCTCAAATAGGAAAATGCTCAATGCACACTGTGTTTCAGTGATGGAGTCCGCTGACTTGTCCTGCCCACTGGAAAGGGCCATTTCATCTTCCTGGCCTGCATATATGCCGCTAGCGAATTTGTCTTCTATCCTTCTGCATTATTAGGTTTGTACAGAATGAAATACACATTAATTTGATCCTTCTATGATGCTACAAGTACACATTGGGTGGCATTCTTTACAAGAATAATGCTGTGGACTCAGCACTAACATCTACTTCCAAGACGTTTCCATTCTATTGTAAATAACTTCTCTCTCTCTTTCCACTGCTGCAGCCATCCTACCTTCTCCTTTCTGAGTCTACAAATTTGTCTACTCTAGTTTCCTCATAGAGTTGTATGTCTTTCCAGGTGTGTCTTCTTTCAAAGAGCGTATTACTTATTCAAAGTTCATGCATTTTTTAGCATATGGTAAAATTTATGATATTTCATGTTTGAATAATTTTCCATTGACTGCACGGATCATATGTTATTTACACTCTCATCACTTGATGGACTTTTGGGTGGTGTCTCTATGTCAACTGGAAAATCTGCTGCCATGAATATTTGGTGCACAATTTCTGTCAGTTACTGTAATGGGGATACTTGTAATTCTGCATTTGTCAGTCGCATAGAACCCTGAAGCACATAGAAGGTCTTTCAACATAAACTGTGTTTTGACTTCATAAGAAGTATGTATGTTCTTTCCTGAATTCTGATATATGTAATACCCTCATGTAAGATGTTGTGAATGGGGGAAAGTGGAGGGGTGGTATATTGGAACTTGATGTATTATGTGTTAAAAGTTTATGTTTAAAAAAAATTTTTTTTTAATTTTTTTCTTTTTTTTTAATGTTTATTTATTTTTGAGACAGAGACAAAGACAGAGCGTGAGTGGGGGAGGGGCAGAGAGAGAGGGAGACACAGAATCCTAAACAGGCTCCAGGCTCTGAGCTGTCAGCACAGAGCCCGACGCGGGGCTTGAACTCACGGAGTGTGAGATCATGACCTGAGCCAAAGTCAGACGCTTAACTGACTGAGCCACCCAGGTGCCCCAAAAGTTTATGTTAAGTGAACATGTTGCTAATCATATCTACTATTTTCAAAAAATCGGAAAACACTGTTTCATGGGGAGACCTAGATTGATCTCTGTTCAAAAGGTAGCTAACATGTATACATTCAGGTACTAGACACTTGTGTACCATTCAACATGGATCCTTCATTGATATAGAAATGTTTCTTAACTTCTATAGTTATTGTACTATGATTGACTCAAGGAGTTTAAATTTTTAGCCTTGAAATTGCTGAAATGCCTGCCTCGACATTTTATACTGTTCTGAAAGTACAGGACAATGAATGAAAAGAATTATTCTTAACTTAATGAGTAAATTTCCACGGTACCTTCCTCTGGTACAGGAAGATGGTGCACCCTGGTGTGCGACCAGAAGCAGTCTCTTTTCTTTATGGATATTGTTGTCCTGGGTGGCACATCTTGTGCTTCATGTCCACAGCAATTTCCTGGGCAATGCAGAGAAATAGTAAGGTTGGCATCTTGATGGAAGAAGACCATAGAACAATTTGTCATGCTTTTCTCGTAGTTCATCCTTCCACTCTCCCTGCTCACCAGCTGCCTGACAAATCTCATGCATCAAAAATGGACTTAGAAAAATGTTGAGCTTTGGTTTGCACCTCAAACGGTTCACAGCCAAGTTTGGAGGGCCAATCCTGTTATTTAGCAGAGACATTAATAGAAATGCAGTAAAGCACAGTCACCACACATGATGGCCAGGGTTGACATCACAATAAGAATCTACACATACCTGACAGAGGTAAGAGAGGGCTCTGTTCCTCAGTTTCCTGTTCTCACATGTGAACGTGTTAAGATGCTGTGCTCATTCATGTGCTCTGATGGGGCTAAAAGTGATGTACTACAAGTGAAACCTCGAGAACAACAAATGTTGGGTGCTTTACAATTTCTCTGTAAGTGTTCAGTTACTGCATGTCTACAGGAGGAGTTAGGCACATGATAATGGTTGACTCCAGAGAGGATACTTGGAGGGCTGCACCATGTTGGAGGGTGGAAGCTCACTGTTTCGCCTTCCCACGGTAGTGATTCTCTACAGCTCAGAGAATACATGTATTATCTACTCTTATCATCCCCGTGTCAGTACTGTTGGGAGGGCAAGCAGAGGCTGTCACCAATATTTCACCAAGGTTGACAAAGAAATTTAGGGACACGAAGTGACCTGATTGGAGAGTCCACCATGATGTATGACATATCCTGGAGAGCAAGTTAGTTACGTCTCTGGTTCAGAGATCGCTGACCACCTGAGACCTGCCCAGGGTCTGTGAGGAAGTGCTTTGTACCTCTGAATCAGGAACTGTCCTCACTTACAGACATCCTCCTGTCCCAAGATTCTGTGGGAGACAGTGGGTGCCAGGCGGGAGGGGCCTGTGCTACGGAAATAATCTGCATCCTACCCCAGCCTCCTGCTTTCAGTTTCAGTCCATGACAGAAAATATGGTACAGTTTTTCCAAATGAAGATCCAATGGAAGACCAGGGAAGTGTACCTTTAGCCATCCCCCCCCCCAGCTTTTCAGAAAGTCAGCTCACTCACCTAGGGCATTCCCAATAGCTATTTGAACATTCACATGGACCAGTGGTCTGCTTGGCCCCAAAGATGATTCAATATTTGGGCCATTCCAAACAAACTGCCACACTAGGACTCAGACAAGAATTTGCTTCCCTTCAACTGACCAATCCTGATGAGAAGTTTGTAGGGATGAACAGGAAAGTTACCATCTGTGCTGGGGCTTGCTGATTGAATGAATGAAGTTTATGATGCTCAGAGTGTTACTATTGATCTGAGGAAAATCCTAAGGGGCCTGGAATAAGGTCTGGCCTAGAGCCACTGGCTTGGATTCAGTGGCTGCAGTGAACACCTCCTTGCTCCTTCCTTCCTCTCCCACATCTAGTCTTTATTTTTAGGTCTCTTTATCCTATCTGGACACTGTAGGTGTAGAGTTCAGACTCCTGTCTGTTTTTAGAGCGTCTCCTCCTTGTGCCCAGCCTGGAGACCCCACCTGAGGTCTCCCTTTGACTGTTATCAGGCAGTCCGTTACTAAGTTGCCAAACATTGCCAAACATTTATTCCACCCACCCAATGGCATGTTCCCTTCTCCTTTGCCCTCAGGCATCACCCAGACAGCTCGTGGTCCCTTCCATACCAGCCCAGGACAATACCCAAGAAATCCTAGTTTCTTTCCATATAAAAATGTCACGATTTAGACTACTCATATTTACGTTCAGAATTTGACATCTGCATTCAGAAGAGTTGAGCTCCAATTCCCTTCCCTGTCATGTCTGTTGCTGGGGTGGAATCAAGATTCTCCTGACCCAATGAGAGCAGTGTGGGTGTGTTCTCTGTGTGTGTACTCAGTAAGACTGTGTACACACTGGGAATTCAGAAATCGTTTTCTGTATTGAGGAAGATCTTTATGAAAGCCAGCTCCATGGAAAAATCAAACGTAGAACTTAAGTTTTACAGCAAAATAAGATAGTACATTCATAGAACTCAGTTGACAAATTAGGGGTGGAGGTGAACAGCAAGAGAAAATTTCAGTGGCAAATAGCCTACTTGAAAGAACAGAAATCAGAAAATGAGTAGGAACATACCTAAAGAACAACAATTCACATTTCCCATCATGGGGGAACTTCTCACCAGTGACCAAACTGCAACAGCTCAGCTCACACAGTGACAATTGGAATGGAAGCAAAGGTGCATCATCACATCTCCATGGTGATGGGTCATCAGACAACTTTCAGAGTGAAGGCACCTCTACATTCTGTGGTTCCAGCTTGCTCCTGTCTCGCCTAGTGTATGTCCTCATGGGCAAGTGGGCCATTTAAGACGGTATGTTTTGTTTTCAAACATGATTCCTATCCCACACCATATTATTCTCTGTGAAAACAGGGATAACAGAAAAAAAAGAAAAGAAAGAAAAAGTCCTGCTTTCTAATGGAGTTAATGGTGAAATTTTCAGTGTGGGGAGGAATAAATGGAATATGTTCAGAATACAAAGATATTCCTTTCTTGAGTAGAAATCCCAGCTCATCCCATTTCTGATATTCCTCATTGATGGGACAAATTTAGACAAAACAATTCACATTTGTTCTAGAGAGAAAATGAGCATCAGTAGGAATTCAATTTTAAAAAATTATAATACTTTCTCAGAACAAAACTATCAAGTTATATCTTATCATCATCCTATATTACATATGTTTACACTGTATGCAACAAAATCTTTACACTTAGTTAACCCTTCTGAGCTCCTTGAATATTGTCACTGTTGCAATACATATACAGTGAGCAATTAATAAAGTAAGACTCAGAATATTCCCATCCAAGTGTTCAGTAAAAACATAATCAAGGCTATTTTTGTCTCAATGTAGTTATAAATGTGTTTATTGATTTCTTTGTTCATTTCCATGTGTATTTACCTAATTTATTTGGAGAGCTTGAGATGGGGAGAGGGTGTGAGGTAGAGAGAGAGAGGGAGAGACAAAAGCATGCTTCATGCTAACGTGGAGGTCAACGTGGGGCACTAGGGAGACCCTGAGAAAGCCAGGATTTGTGCAGGGTCACACTCATGGTCAGGGGCAGGAGCCTGGCCTCAACCCAGCCCTGTGTCCTCAACGCTGAGGCACTGGCTGCGCCCAGGCCTCCTGGGGGCTTTTGGTGAGGTGTGTTGGTGTCACTGTATGGACAGGGTATGGGGTGGAGTGGAGCCCTTCTGCAGCCTGAGGGCATGGTTCTCGTATGAGGAAGAAGCCTGGTAAGGGGAACCCAGGCAGTGACCACACTTCCTTGACAACAGAACACAACAGAATTCACAACCCAGTAACCAGGCACCCACATTCTGGAGACAGCGTCTTGCTTGGCTTATTTGTTTGGAAACCTGCACATAAGCAACATGCTTTCCTGCTGTGTGCCCATGTCACAAGGCTATCAGCTCAGGAGAGCCAACAGTGACACTGTTTTCCGATCTTGGAGTCAGTGTGTCATGTCTCACACTGGGCGCCTCTGGATTCTAGCTTGGAAAGACCCAAAGGTAACAGAGAGAGTCCCAGATCTGGCCAGTGAAGCCTGATACCTCTTTTACTGACCTGTGTGGCCCCACTTCCCCTCCCCATGTGTGTGTCTATGTGTGGAAGGAAGGGTCATGTGTGGCAGGCCCACCTGAGGAGATACAGTCTGATAAAGGGTCAGATGCCCGGTGGATGGTCATGCTCACAACCCAGGTTAAGGCTGGCTGAGAGGGACAGGGTGCTATGGGGCTTCCCTCGTGTCCCCAAGGTTCATCCTGAGACCTGAAGTTGTATGTCACTGCGTCCTGGGTGCAGGGCTGTAGACAGGTTAGTTATCTATCTGGGAGCATCCGTGGGAGAAGGCAGAAGGACCCTGACGATGGCTGAGCAGGTCTGTGATACCTCTGGGACAGCAGCTATTCAGTGCCTTTGCAGAAGACTACAGATAAGATCAGGGATTGGCTGGCAGACCCGTGCTCCGTCTACCCTGTTGAGGTGCCCATGTGTCCAACCTCCCAGGAGGGCCACTCTGGACACAGGGAGAAAGTGACCAATGGGGAGTCTCCAGAAACAAGGGCTGACCCTAGCCCTGTTCCTGCTCCTGCCCCCAGCCCTCCTACAGTTCCTGCCCCTGGCCTTGCTCCTGCCCCTTTGGTGCCACTGCCCCTGCCTCTGCCCTTGGTCCTGTTCTTGCCTTGCCCCTGCTCCTGCTCCTGCCTCTGCCCCAGTCCCTGCTCCTGCCCCTGTTCTTGCTCTTTCCCCTGACCTTTTCCCTGTCACTGCCCCCACCAGGATCCCAGAGACATTGTGAGCCCCCACAGCCCCATGGGGACACCCAGTTGTAGGATGACCCTTAGTTCAATCACCCAAGCCCAACACCTCTCCCTATTTGTGCTTTCTTCCCCTAGGATGTCCACATCCAAATCTTCATATCTCTAATGTGAGTACAATATTTTATGTGTCAATTGTAGAAGAAAGATTAATAACTATCTGATTTTACAGTGAGATCATTCTGAATTATTAGGATAAGCCCAATGTAAATATGATGGTCCCTAAGTGTGGAAGGAGGAAGAAGAAAGGGTCACAATTTCTAATGGGAAACCTCACCTGGACATTATTTTTCCCAAATATTTGATTGACAATTCTTTACCATTAACATAAAATATACAACAGTGCAACTATACAAACACTTGTGCATTCTTTTTATGACTATTAGTATTCTTGGTGCTGAATATGAGACAGGATAATTCAGAACAGAAAGTAAAAAAAAAATGCATGTACCATAGCAGTGTGAGAAATGGATACATTATCTTGACATGAAGTTGAATATGTTGCGTGAAATCTATCTCTCCCTCTCTCTGTCTTTCCCTCTTTCTCTCTCTCTCCCTAGTTAGTGATAAATAGGTGATGGATATAGATTGATAGATAGATAACATACAGATTTCAGATACGTATGTACATATGTAAAATACTCACATACTCAAATTGGATGTACAAATAATGTTGAGAATGTATTTCTAAGACAACACAGCTTTTCTGACAAATTGGATGAAATACATTTGAGTAAAATAAAAACTGTGATATGGTGATGACTTTGCCAACAATGTAAATCACATTAATGTTGTGAGGTCTTGTTTTTCAGATACACAAAATATGTTTTTTCTTGGTGCCTATGATAAACATATTTTCCATTTACATTACTATTAAACTATGCCAACTTTTACAAATAGGCATTAGAATCAGCCAACCCAGTCCTCCTTCTCTTCCATACCTTCATACTCCTGCATCACAGGCCTAAACCCACTGACCTTATGATTGGTCACTTCGCCCTTGTCCACATAACGAAACAATTGACTATACTGTTTATGATGTCTACAGATCTGATTGAAATGTTAAACTTTTGGAATATTTCAAGTGTAAGGCTTTATTCTGCAAAGACACTTGGTCTGTCTATGAGCACCACCTGCCTCCTGAGCATCCTCTAGGCCATCATCATCATCATCATCCCCAGCACCCCCTGGTTGGTCAGATTTAAACAGAAATGCACAGGGGCGCCTGGGTGGCTCTGTTAAGTGTCTGGCTTCATCTCAGGTCATGATCTCATGGTCCATGAGTTCAAGCTCCACATCGGATTCTGTGCTGACAGCTCAGAGCCTGGAGCCTGCTCCAGGTTCTGTGTCTCCCTCTCTCTCTTCCCCTCCCCTGCTATTGCTCTGTCTCTGTCTCTCTCAAAAATAAATAAGGATTAAAAACTCTTTAACAGAAATTCACAAAGTACATCTTTCATTCTTTTATCATCCAATGGCTTCTGTTTGTCTCTCAATAATAACTGTATCTTCCATACTTCTGCTTCTAACGTGACCCAGAGGAATCTACTGCATGTCAGTAAATACTGTCCATTTTACCACATAAGCTTCATCATCAGGTGCTGTTTTTCATTTTGACATTATCCAGGGATTTTTTCTTCATAGGAGTCAGGCTGCTCTCAAGTGCATACATGGTGGCCTTCTTGTCCAGGCATCAGAGTCAGTGCCAACACCTTCACAGCACCAGCCTCTCCTCAAGAGTCTCCCCAGAGACAAGGGTCACCCATACCGTCCTGTTGTTTGTGAGTTTCTTTGTGGCCATGTACTGGGTGGACGACATCATTTCCTTCTCCGCAACTCTGTTATGGACATAAGATAGAGTCATCCTGGATTTTCAGAAGCTTGTGTCCAATGTCTATGCCACTATCAGTGCATTGGTGTTAATTTGTTCTGATAAAAGAAAAAAAAATGTGTTTCAAAAGTGTAGGAAAATGACAGTCAATTTACAATTATTTATTCATGAAGTAATTACCTTGAAAATTGGTTCTTTTCCTTTAATCAAATGTCAGATTATTTGTTTATGTAACATTTAAACTGTAGTTTTAATTTAAAGGTAATTTAAAATTATATTTTGGGGGGTACCTGGGTGGCTCAGTCAGTTGAGCATTGGCTTCAGCTCTTGTTATGATCTCACACTTTGTGAGTTACAGCCTCATATTGGCCTCAGCTTCTGTCAGCCTGTCAGACTGCTAGCAAGGTGCAGTGTTTGGATATTGTGTCCCTCTGTCTTCCCCTCCCCAACTTGCGCTCTCCCCAAAATGAATAAATATTTATAAAAATAGTATCAGGAGTTCTGGGTGGCTCAGTGGGTGTTAGCGTCTGATTCTTGATTTCCTTTCAGGTCATAATCTCATAGTTCATGTGTTCCCATTGGGCTGTGTGCTGACAGTGCAGAGCCTGCTTAGAATTCTTTCTTTCACCTCTATCTGCCCCTCCCCACACTCTGGTGCTCTCTCTCTCTCTCAATATACATAAATTAGGGGCTCCTGGGTGACTCAGTGGCTTAAGAAGCCAACTTGAGCTCAGGTCATGATCTCATGTTCTATGAGTTCAAGCCCCACATCAGGCTCTCTGCTGACAGCACAGGGCTTGCTTTGGATTCTGTGTCTCCCTCCCTCTCCCTCTCCTTCTCTCCTAATTCTGCTCTCTCTCTCTCTCTCTCAAAAATAAATAAACACTAAAAAGTTAAAATAAATACATAAACTTAAAAAATTAAATAAAACAAAAAATATCATAATTTATCTAAATATTTTTGAAACCTGTGATGTGAAGGAGCCTCCAGTTTGTTTAGTTTACTATTCAGGAAGATTAGATATTCCTATGCATTTACAATTCCTGTCTCTTTCACTTTAATTCTCAAACTCCCTTTAGGAAAATTGTCTCTTGTACAAGAAAATTACACTCTAAATTATTATTGTGAATTAGTACAATGTTAGTATTACCTATTGGTTATGCAGTATTTTTAAACTTAAATTTACTCTTATTCAAGAGACTTAGCTATGTATCCAATTTTACTTAGCAACAATTTCTCTCTGCCCTCTTTATACTTACTTCTCTGTGTTCTGGCTTCTATTAAGGCTGCAGAGATTTTACCCTCACCTTTGTAGTTTTTCTCTATTTTATCTTTCATTGGTTTTAGACCTCTCCCCGCTTTTCTCAGTGCTTTTACATTTTTTTTTTGCTTTTCTTTTTTTTTCTTTTTTTAATTTAAATTCTTGTTAGTTAACATACAGTGTAATATTAGTTTCAGAGACACAAAATAGTGATTCAACACTTCCATACATCACTGCCTGCTCATCAAGACAAGTGCACTTTTTAATCCTCATCACCCTTTTAACACAGCATCCACCCATCTCCCCCCTGGGAACCATCAGTGTGTTCTTTATACTTATGAGTCTGTTTGTTGGTTTGCCTCTCTCTCTCTTTTTTCCCCCTTTGTTTGTTTTGTTTCTTGAATTCCACATTTCAGTGAAGTCATATGGTATTTGTCTTTCTCTGACTGACTTATTTCACTTAGCATTATCCTCTCTAGCTCCATCCATGTTATTGAGATTAAAATGTTTTTGATGGCTGAATAATATTCCATTGCATACATATATGTCACTTCTTTTTTATCCATTCATCAGCTGATGGACACTTGGGCTCTTTCCATAGTTTGGCTATTGTTAGATATGCTGCTATAAACATCAGGGTGCATGTATCCCTTTGAATTAGTATTTTTTTATCCTTTAGATATTTCATTTTCTTTCCTGTTATCCAGTTCGGTTAATATTTTACGTGAGTAATTTTAATACATTTTTGTTACAATGAATTTCTGATTTGCAACATTATTGTCTAATTTTGAATTTATAAATTTATTAATCTTTTCTTTAATTTTATTTTCTTATTTTTATATACTCTAGTGAACCAACTTTTTTCTTCTCATTTTGATCTTCCTACATCTGTAGTGAAAAGTGAGTTCCTCATAATACTCCAGTCTTTAATGTGCTTGGTTGCAATATTGCTTCTCAAGATTCTAGCTATTATATTTTTCATCAACTTAGATGAATTTTAAACTTTTAAAATTTATTATTTAAATTTAAGTTCATTAACATACACTATAATATTGGTTTAAAATGCATAACCCAGTGAATAACCACTTACATGCAACACCCAATGCTCATCCCAACAAGTGTCCTCCTTAATGCCCATCACCCTGCTGCCCCATCGTTCACACAGCTCCCCTCCAGCAACTCTCAGTTTGTTCTCTGTGTTTGTCTCTTATGGTTTGCCTCCCTCCCTGTTTTTCTCTTATTTTTTCCCTTTCCCTATGTTCATGTGTTTAGTTTCTAAAATTCCACATATGAGGGAAATCATGTATTTGTCATTCTTTGCCTGACATATTTTGCGTATCATAATACCTTGTAGTTCCATCCACATTGTTGCAAATGGCAAGATTTCACTCCTTTTCATCAATGAGCAGTATTTCACACTGCTCTCTCTCTCTGTGTCTCTCTCTCTCTCTCTCACACACACACACACCCACAAATCACCTTTTCTTTATCCATTCACCATTTGATGGATTTGGACTCGTTCTGTAATTTGGATATTGTTGATGGCACTGCTATAAACATTGGTGAGCATATGCCCCATCATAACAGCTTTTTGGTATCATTTGAATAAATCCCTAGTAGTGCAATTGATGGGCCACCAGGGTACTTCTAGTTTTAATTTTCTAAGGAAACTGAATACTGTTTATCAGAGTGCTGCATCAGTTTCCCTTCCCACCAACAGTGCAAAAATATTCCCCTTTCTTTCCCACCTTGACAACATCTGTTTTTTCCTGAGTTGTTAATTTAAGACATTTTTTTTTCAGGTGTTACATGATACCTCATTGTGGTTTCAATTTGTATTTCCTTGATGATGAATGATGTTGAGCTTCTTTTCATGTGAGCATTAGCTCTCTGGATGTCTTCTTTGGAAAAGTGTTTATCCATGTCTTCTACCCATTTATTCAATGGATTGTTGTGCTTTTATTTTTTTGTTTGTTTGTTTTTAATTTCTGGGGGTGTCTGATAAGTTCTTTATAGATTTTGGATACAAACTCTTTATCAGATGTGTTATTTGCAAATATCTTGTCCCATTCAGTTTACTTTTTTTTTTTTTAGCAGAAGTGTAAATTTGTTTAATACTTATGGAAAACAATTGATAATTGGCAATATTGATAAATGTAATGTCCCCTCTGGCCTAGAAATTCCATTTTTAAAAATTTTACCATAAAGATCTATCAGCACACACACATGAAATTACATTGATTTCAGCAATATTTGTAAAAGCAAAAGATTGGAAACAACCCAGATACCAGATGTCCACGCACAAAACTGACTATGGTACATTCATATAGTAGGATAGTATGCAACTATTAAAAAGCATGAAGATGTATACCAAATACTTTTTTTTCAACATATGAAATTTATTGTCAAATTGGTTTCCATACAACACCCAGTGCTCATCCCAAAAGGTGCCCTCCTCAATACCCATCACCCACCTTCCCCTCCCTTTATTTTTGCTGATTGTTTCCTTTGTTGTGCAGAAGCTTTTTATCTTGATGAAGTCCCAATAGTTCATTTTTGCTTTTATTTTTCTTGCCTCCAGTGACATGTCTAGTAAGAAGTTGCTGTAGCTGAGGTCAAAGACATTGTTGCATGTGTTCTCTTCTAGGATTTTGATCGTTTTGCGTCTCAAATTTTGTTCTTTCATCCATTTTGAATTTATTTTTGTGCATGGTGTAAGAAAGTGATCCAGTTTCATTTTGCTGCATTTCGCTGTACAGTTTTCTCAAAAACATTTGCTGAAGAGATTTTTTTAATCTTTATTTATTTTTCAGAGAGAGAGACAGTGCACAACTTGGGGGAGGGGCACAGAGACATAGAGACAGAATCTGAAGCAGGCTCTGGGCTCTGAGCTGGGCTCTGAGACCCTGATGTGGGGCTGGAACTCACGAAAGGTGAGATCATGACCTGAGCCAGTGTTAGATTCATAAACGACTGACTCACCAAGGCACCCAAGACTGTTTTTTTCTTCCATTGGATAATCTTTCCTGCCTTCTTGACGATGAGCTTACTATATAGTTGAGGGTCCATATCTGAGTATTGTATTCAGTTTCAGTAATCAATCTGTTTTTGTTCCAGTACCATACTGTTTTCATGACTTCAGCTTTGGAATATAGCTTGAAATTCAGAATTGTAATGCCTCCAGTTTTATTTTTTAGGATTTCTTTCGCTATTCAGGGTCTTTTGTGGTTCCATACAAAGTAGGATTGTGTGATCTAACTCTGCATAGAATGCTGGTGGTATTTTGTTAAGGGTAGCATGAAATGTGTAGGTTGATTTGGGTAGTCGTTTTCAGATTGATTTGGGTAGTATTGTTCAGAGTATACACCTCTTTAGTTAGGTTTATTCCTAAGAATCATATGTTTTCTGTTGCAATTGTAAATGGGGTTGATTCCTAGATTTATTTTTCTGTTGTTTTGTTATGTTGTATAGAATTGCAACATACTTCTGCACATTGATTTTATATCTTGCAACTTTGATGAATTTGTGGATTAGTTCTAGAAATTTTTTGGTGGAGATCTTTTGTGTTTTGAATATAGAGTAGCATGTCATTTACACATAATGAAATTTTGATTTTTCCTTGCCAATTTGTATGCCCCTTATTTCTTTTTGTTGTCTGATTGCTGAGGTTAAGACTTCTACTACTTATTAATTAGTAATGGTGAGTGTGGGCATCCTTATCTTGTTCCTGACCATAGGAGAAAGGCTCTTGGCTTTTCCCCAATGAAGGTGAAATTAGCTGACGGTCTTTCATTCATTGTCTTTGTAATGTTGAGGTATGTTACATAAACCCCTACTTTGTTGAGTTTTTTTTTTTAATCAGGAATGGATGCTGTACTTTGTCAAATGCTTTTTGTGCATCTATTGACAAGATCATATCATTTTTATTCTTTCTTGTATTAATGTGGTTCTGTCACATTGAATGATCTGCAAATATTGAACCAGCCCTTCAGTCCAGGAATAAATCCCTGATCATGATGAATAATTATTTTAATGTACACTTGAATTCAATTTTCTAGTATCTTGTTGAGAATTTTTCCATACATGTTTATCAGGGGTATTGACCTGTAATTCTCCTTTTTAGTGGGGGTCTTTGCCTGCCTTTGGAATCAAGGTCATATTGGCTTTATAGAATGAATTTGAAGTTTCTGTTCTGTGTCTATTTTTATGGAATAGTTTGAGAAGGATAGGATGCACTCATATATATATATATATATATATATATATATATATATATATATATATATATGGCAGTATTCCCCTGGGAATTGATCGGGCCCAGAACTTTTATTTGTTGAGAATTTTTTGAAACTGATTCAATTTCCTTGCTGGTTGTGGGTCTATTTAAATTTTCGATCTTTACTCTTTCAGTTTGCAAGTTGGTAAGTGTCTAGGAATTTGTTCATTTCTTCCACATTGCCCAGTTTTTTGGCATATACTTTTTCATAGTATACCCTTACAACTATAACAACTTTGTTATAATTAACTTTAAACTTTATCCTTGTCATAACTGCATTTATGTTTCTGTATCAAACACCATGGGTTACTTCACTGGTGACTTTATCCTATAAACAACCAAAGAGGCTGCATATGCATGACTTGTACTCTAAGACATTTTGTAAATATCAAAATTGCAGAGAAATGAAAATATCAATGATTGCCCACCTTTACAAGAAGAAACAGTGTTGAATATTTGGAATACAGGGGACTTTTAGGACAACAGGGACACTGTGTAAGATTCCAAAATGGTGCCTAGAAATAACTATCCATTTCTCCAAACCCACACAATGTGCAACACCAGAAGGGCACAATAATGTAAACTCTGGAATTTGGGTGATTATGATGTGTCAAAGTATGTTAAGCAATTGTAACAAATTGTGCTACTCCAGTAGAGGATGGGTATATGGAGGAGGCTATGCTTGTGTGGAAACAGAGTATATCTGTAGCTTTATCTCAAATTTTCTGCAAAAAAATAATTTGAAAATTTGAAATGTTTACAAAACATAAGAGTCACTACATAATCAAAGTGAATAAAAGTCTATTTGCACCACTTTCCACCCAATCATAAACAAGGTCATCAATGACAGTCCCAGAACTTTCTGGTTGCAAAATTAAAAAAAAATCCACCACCTAGGAATATAAACTAAGAAAAAATAGAACTATTAATGAATTCAAGAGCAGATTCTTTAAAAAGATTTTCAAAAATGATGAGGCAATTGGAAAATAGATAAAACTCAGAAATTGAGCTAGACTTCTCAAAAAAAGAGAAGACAACTAAGTGAAACCATAATGAATGGGGAGAAATAAGAACCGAGAACACACAAATGGAAATAATTATAAGATTATATTATTAAAATTATATGCAAACAAATTGAACACTACGGAATAAACTTATACATTATGAGAAACATATAATCTTCCAAACTGAATCAGGAAAAATATAGAACATTTGAACAGACCAATAATTTGTAATACAATGAATCATCGAACAAAAAAATCTCCCAAAAAGCAAACTCCAGGGACTGCATTGAATGTGTAGATTGTTTAGGGTAACATAGATATTTTACCAATATTAGTTCTATCAATCCATGAGCATGGAATGTTTTTCCATTTCTTTGTGTCTTCTTCAATTTCTTTCATAAGGTTTCTATAATTTTCATGATACAGGACTTTTACCTCTTTAGTTAGGTTTATTCCCAGGTATCTTATGTTGTGTTTTTTTTTTTTTTTTTTGGTGCAATTGTAAATGGGATTTATTCCTTGATTTCAATTTCTGGTGCTTCATTATTGATGTATAGAAATTCAACCAATTGCTATACATTGATTTTATATCCTGTGACTTTGCTGAATTTATGTATCAGCTCTAGCCAATTTTCAGTGGATTTTTTTGAGTTTTCCCTATAGAGTATCATGTCATCTGTGAAGAGACAGAGTTTGATTTCTTCCTTGCTGATTTGGATCCTTTTGATTTCTTTTTGTTGTCTGATTCAGAGCTAAGACTTCCAGTACAATATTGAACAACAATGGTGAGAATGGACATCCCTGCCATGTTAAGATCTTGGGGAGAATGCTCTTAGTTTTTCCCCATTGAGGATGATATTAGCTGTGTGGCAGATATGAACAACTCAGGAAACCACAGCTGTTGTTGAGGATGCAGAGAAAGGGGAACTCCTTTGCACTTTTGGTGGGAATGTAAACTGGGGCAGTCACTCTGGAAAATAGTATGGAGCTACCTCAAAAAGTTAAAAATAGAACTCCTCTATGACACAGCAATTGCACCACTAGGTACTTACCCAAAGGATACAAAATGCTGATTTGAATGGGACCATGCACCCCAATGTCTATAGCAGTTCTATAAACTATAGCCAAATTATGGAAATAGCTCAAATGTCCATCAACTGATGAATGGATAAAGATGTGATATATATAATACACACACACACACACACACACACACACACACACACACACACAATGGAATGCTACCCGGTAAAAACATCTAACAGTTTCCTCTTCCCCTCTCCCATGGTCTTGTATTAAGTTTCTCAGGATCCACATAAGAGTGAAAACATATGGTATCTGTCTTTCTCTGTATGACTTATTTCACTTAGCATAACACTTTCCAGTTACATCCACGTTGTTATAAAAGGCCCAATTTCATTCTTTCTCATTGCCAGGTAGTATCTCAGCTGTGATTTGTTCAAGTACACCTTCAGCCCCTTTTTCTCTCTCTTCTTCTTCTGGAATTTCTTTGGTATGGGTATTGTTCCATTTGATTGCATCACTTATTTCACTAATTCTCCCCTCTTGATCCTGGATTTTTTTTTTATCTCTCTTTTTCTCAGCTTCCATTTTTCCATAATTCTACGTTCTATTTCATGTATTCTCTCCTCTGCCTCTACAATCCATGTTATGGCCATCTCCATTTTATTTTGCACCTCATTTATAGCATTTTGTAACTCCTCATGACTATTTTTTAGTCCTTTGATATCTGTAGCTATAGATTCTCTGATGTGCTCTATGCTTTTTTTCAAGCCCAGTGATTAATTTTATGACTATTATTCTAAACTCTTGTTCTGTTGTATTGTTTAAATCGGTTTTGATCAATTTGTTATCTGTCACTACTTCCTGGAATTTCTTGTGAGGAGAATTCTTCCGTTTTGTAATTTTGGGTAGTCCTTGTGGTAGCTCCAAAGTACAGGGCATTTTCCTGTTGTCCAGAGAAACTTGTGTTGGTGGGCAGGGCCACAGTCAGACCCGATATCTGCCACCAGCCCACTGCTGGGGCCACAGTCAGGCTGTTGTGTACTTTATCTTCCCTTGTCCCAAGGGAAGGACTCACTGTGGAGTGGTGTGGCCTCTGTCTGGGCTGCTTGCACACTGCCAGGCTTGTGGTACTGCTTCTATGGAATCTGGCCCAGGGCATATTAGCCTGGGAGGATAAGCAAGTTTCACAGGGGCAGGAGGGGCAGGCTTAGCTAACTTTCCCATAGCTCGTGCCCTGGGGAAGGGGCTGTGTAGCTCTGGGAGAGGGCAGTCCTGTCAGAAGGATGGATTCACAGAAGTCTAGTGTTGGGTGTTTGTGTGGTGCAAGCAAGTTCAGTGATGGGAACTGTTTCCCTTTGGAATTTCGGATGGGGGATAGGAGAGGGAAATGGAGCTTTCCAGCACCTTTGTTCCCCCAGAGTTCTGTCCTTCTGGGCCTTAACAACTCTCCATCCTGGCACCCTCTGGCCCTCCTTGCTCTCCGAGAGCAGAAATGTTGACTTTTAACATTTCAGAAGTTAAGTCCCACTGGCTGTCAGAACTCATGCAATCTGGCTCCTTCTATTTTGCCAACTAGACTTCAAGGGCTCCATTTGCCCAGCAGGCTGCCCCTCCAAAGCCCAGGCTCCCTCCTACCAGTCAATGTAGCAAACACCTCCTCTTTGCCCTTCCTACCATCTTCCAGTTTTAATACATACAGTATCATGTCATCTGCAAGTAGCGAAAGTTTGAATTTTTGCCGATTTGGGTGTCTTTTATTTCCTTTTTCTGTCTGATTACTGAGGCTAGGACTTCCATTACTATGTTAAATTCCAATGGTGAGAGTGGACATCACTGTCTTATTTCTGACTGTGGAGGAAAAGCTCTCAGTTTTTTCCTTCCCATTGACGATCAAGTTAGTTGTGAGTCTTTCATACATGATCTTTCTACTGTGGAGGTATATTACCCATACTCCTACTTTACTGATGACTTTTCTCAAGAAATAACACAGCAGTTTGTATACATTTTTTCTACGTAGTTTTAGAGGACCATATAGTTCTTATCCATTTTTAATTCATATTGTACATCATGTTGAAATTTGTGAATATTGAACCACCATTTCAGTCCAGGAATAAATACCACTTGAATGATTCTTTAAATGTACTGTTGGACGTCACTTGCCAGGGTCTTGTTGAGAATTCTTGCATCCATTTTCATTAGGGTTATTGCCCTGTATTATCTTTTCTAGTGGAGTATTTTCTGGTTTTGTATTCTTGCATTGAAAGGTAAAGATTGCCTTGTAGAATGAGTTTGGAAATTTCCTTCATTTCTATTTTTTTTGGGGGGGAGCTGCTTGAGAAGAATGGGCATTAACGCTTCTTTTAATGTTTGGTGTAATTCCCCTGGAAAACCATCTGGCTGAGGACTTGTTTGCTTGGGGCGTGGGGTTGATTACGAATTCAGTTTCTTTGTTGGTTATAAGTGTATTCAAGCTTTCTATTTCTTCCCGTTTCAGCTTTAGTAATTTGTATATTTTTAGGAATTATCCAATAATTCCAGATTGCCCAACTGGCTGGCATTAATTTTTCATAATATCCTTTTACAATTTGTTGCATTTCTGTGGTGTTCATGGTAATCTCTTCTTGCTCATTCGTGATTCTAATTATTTGGTTCCTTTCTCTTTTAGTTTTAGAAGTCTGGATGAGGGTTTATGAATTTTACTAATTTATTCAAAGAAACACCTCCTGTTTCATTGATCTGTTCTACTGATTATTTTTCTTTTTTTCTATATCATTTATTTTAGTATAATTTTTATTATTTCCATTTTTTCTGCTAGCTTTCAGATGAATTTGTCGTGCTTTTTCTAGCTCTATGAGGCGTAAATTATGGTTGTGTATTTGACCCTTTTACTACTTCTTCAGGGAACCCTATATTTCAAAAACATTCACTGTTATGATTATTTGCTCCATCCCAAATGTGGACTGTCATGTATTCATTATCATTTGTTTCCATGTATTTCTTCTTCTTTTTTTTTTTTAATTTCCTGGTTGGCTCAGCCATTCTTTAGTAGGATGTTGTTTAGCTTTCATGTATTTGTGATCTTCCCAATGTTTTACTTGTGGTTGACTTCAAGTTATATACTGCTGTGGTTGGAAAATATGCATGGTACAATCGCAATATTTTGTACTTATTGAGGTAGTTTCTAAGTATGTGATCTAATCTGGAGAATGTTCCATAAGCACTTGAAAAGAATGTGTATTATGATGTTATAGGATGAAATGTTCTGAATGTATCTGTTAAATCCATCGGGTCCTCTGTCTCTTTCAAAGCCATTGTCACGTTGTTGACTTTCTCCTTAAATCATCTGTCCATTGTTGTAATTGGGGTGTTAAAGACTCGTATTGTATTATTATCAAAGGGTTCCTTTATGTTCGTTAGCAAGTGTTTTATGGATTTTGTTTGTATCAAGTTGGGGCATAAGTATTTACAATTGTTAGATCTTGTCAGACCTCTTTATTATGATATAGTGATGTTCTTCATCTCTTGTTACAGTCTTTTGCTTAAAATCTTGTTTCTTTGATAGAAATATTGCTACTCTGGCTTTGACTTGACTTCCATTTGCGTGATAAATGCTCCCCAGCCCTTTACTTTCAATCTACAGCGCTCTTTAGGTATAAAAGCAATGTCTTGTAGGCAACATATTGATGAGTGTTGTTTTTCTTATCCATTCTGACACTCTGTGACTTTTGATTGGAGCATGTAATCATTTTACATTCAGATTGATTATTGATACATATGAATTTAGTGCCATTTTATTATTTTGTCATTGCTTCTGGAGACTTTCTCTGTTTCATTCTAGTCTTCATTTCATTGGGTCTTTCTTCTTGAGTCCCCCTTTAATATTTCCTACAGGCTTGGTTTAATGGTCACCAACACGTTTCATTTTTTTTTTTTTTTTTTGTCTGGGTAAGTCATTATCTCTCCTGATATTATGATCAACAGCCTTAGTGGATAAAGTATACTTGGCTGCATATTTTTTCCCATTCAGCATGTTGAATGTATTATGCCACTACTTCTGGTCAGCCCAGTTTCTATGGAGAGGTCTTGTGCTAACCTCATTCATCTTCCCTTGTAAGATGCAGACTTCTTTTCTCTTGCTGCTTTTACAAAGTTTTCATTATGTCTATATTTTGCAACTTGTACTATAATATACCTTGATGTTTGCCTCCTTTTGTGATTTTGATGGCACTTCTTTGTGCCTCTTGGATTTGGATGTCTCAGATGAAAGAAACCTTCATTTATAATTTCTTTCTCATGCAATTGTAAATGACATTTTTTTCTTTCTGCTACATCATAATGAATGCATGAAATGCAACAGATACCTGTATATTTGTTGTGAATTTTACAACTTTACTGAATTAATTTTCAGTTCTAATATGTTTATGTGGATTCAATAAGGTTTGCATATAAAATGTCATGTCCTAATTCCTAAACACCCACACTCTTTCAAAACTCAATAAGGAGGAAATAGAAAGCTTGAACAGACTCATACCAGCGAAGAAATTTAAACAGTCATCAAAAATATCCCAACAAATAAGAGTCCAGGACCAGTTGGCTTCTCAGAGGAGTTCTACCAGACATTTAAAGCAGAGATAATACCTATCCTTCTCAAGGTATTCCAAAAAATAGAAAGGGAAGGAAAACTTCCAGACTCATTCTATGAATCCAGTATTACTTTGATTCCTAAACCAGACAGAGACCCAGTAAAAAAAGAGAACTACAGGCCAATATCCCTGATGAATATGGATGCAAAAATTGTCAATAAGATACTAGCAAATCAAATTCAACAGCATATAAAAAGAATTATTCACCATGATCAAGTGGGATTCACTCCAGGGATGCAGGGCTGGTTCAACATTCGCAAATTAACCAATGTGATACATCACATTAATAAAAGAAAAGATAAGAACCATATGATACTGTGAATCGATGCAGAAAAGGCCTTTGACAAAATTCAGCAACATTTCTTAATAAAAACCCTTGAGAAAGTCGGGAAAGAAGGAACATACTTAAACATCATAAAAGCCATTTATGAAAAGCCCACAGCTAACATCATCCTCAATGGGGAAAAACTGAGAGCTTTTTCCCTGAGATCAGGAACACGGCAGGGATGTCCCCTCTCACCGCTGTTGTTTAACATAGTGTTGGAAGTTCTAGCATCAGCAATCAGACAACAAAAGGAAATCAAAGGCATCAAAATTGGCAAAGATGAAGTTAAGCTTTCACTTTTGCAGATGACATGATATTATACATGGAAAATCTGATAGACTCCACCAGAAGTCTGCTAGAACTGATACATGAATTAAGCAAAGTTGCAGGATACAAAATCAATGTACAGAAATCAGTTGCATTCTTATACACTAATAATGAAGGAACAGAAAGACAAATAAAGAAACTGAACCCATTCACAATTGCACCAAGAAGCATAAAATACCTAGGGATGAATCTAACCAAAGATGTAAAGGGTCTGTATGCTGAAAACTATAGAAAGCTTATGAAGGAAATTGAAGAATATATAAAGAAAAGGAAAAACATTCCATGCTCATGGATTGAAAGAATAAATATTGTCAAAATGTCAATACTACATTTGCACATTCAGTGCAATCCCAATCAAAATTGCACCAGCATTCTTCTCGAAACTAGAACAAGCAATCCTAAAATTCATATGGAACCACAAAAGGCCCCGAATAGCCAAAGTAATTTTGAAGAAGACCAAAGCAGGAGGCATCACAATCCCAGACTTTAACCTCTACTGCAAAGCTGTCATCATCAAGACAGCATGGTATTGGCACAAAAACAGACACATAGACCAATGGAATAGAATAGATACCCCAGAACTAGACCCACAAACGTATGGCCAACTCATCTTTGACAAAGCAGGAAAGAACATCCAATGGAAAAAAGACAGTCTCTTTAACAAATGGTGCTGGGAGAACTGGACAGCAACATGCAGAAGGTTGAAACTAGACCACTTTCTCACACCATTCACAAAAATAAACTCAAAATGGATAAAGGACCTGAATGTGAGACAGGAAACCATCAAAACCCTAGAGGAGAAAGCAGGAAAAGACCTCTCTTACCTCAGTCATAGCAATTTCTTACTTGACATATCCCCAAAGGCAAAGGAATTAAAAGCAAAAATGAACTACTGGGACCTTATGAAGATAAAAAGCTTCTGCACAGCAAAGGAAACAACCAACAAAACTAAAAGTCAACCAACAGAATGGGAAAAGATGTTTGCAAATGACATATCAGACAAAGGGCTAGTATCCAAAATCTATAAAGAGCTCACCAAACTCCACCCCCGAAAACAAATAACCCAGTGAAGAAATGGGCAGAAAACATGAATAGACACTTCTCTAAAGAAGATATCCAGATGGCCAACAGGCACATGAAAAGATGCTCAACGTCGCTCCTCATCAGGGAAATACAAATCAAAACCACACTCAAATATCACCTCACGCCAGAGTGGCCAAAATGAACAAATCAGGAGACTATAGATGCTGGGAAGGATGTGGAGAAACGGGAACCCTCTTGCACTGTTGGTGGGAATGCAAACTGGTGCAGCCACTCCGGAAAACAGTGTGGAGGTTCCTCAAAAAATGAAAAGTAGACCTATCCTGTGACCCAGCAATAGCACTGCTAAGAATTTACCCAAGGGATACAGGAGTACTGATGCATAGGGGCACTTGTTCCCCAATGTTTATAGCAGCACTCTCAACAATAGCCAAATTATGGGAAGAACCTAAATGTCCATCAACTGATGAATGGATAAAGAAATTGTGGTTTATATATACAATGGAGTTCTATGTGGCAATGAGAAAGAATGAAATATGGCCCTTTGTAGCAACATGGATTGAACTGGAGAGTGTTATGCTAAGTGAAATAAGCCATACAGAGAAAGACAGATACCATATGTTTTCACTCTTATGTGGATCCTGAGAAACTTAACAGAAACCTATGGGAGAGGGGAAGGAAAAAAAAGAAATAGGTTAGAGTGGGAGAGATCCAAAGCATAAGAGACTCTTAAAAACTGAGAACAAACTGAGGGTTGATGGGGGGTGGGAGGGAGGGGAGGGTGGGTGATGGGTATTGAGGAGGGCACCTTTTGGGATGAACACTGCGTGTTGTTTGGAAACCAATTTGACAATAAACTTAATATATTGACAAAAATAAAAAAATAAATAAAATGTCATGCCCTTTGCCCATTGTAAGTTTTCATTCTCCTTTACCAATTTGAAATACTTGTTTATCTTTGTCTTCTGTTATTGCTGTGTTTACCACGTTCAGTACTATCTTGAACAAAGGTGTTGAAAGTGGGTATTTGTTTTTCCCTCCTGATCTTACAGGAAGGGTTTTCATTTTTTCACTATTGAATATGATTTTAGCATGTTTTCCCCATATTTGAACCTTTAATATTGAGATATGTTCTTTCAAAAACCGCTTTCTGAGCCTTATTATAATGAATGAATGCTGTAGTTTGTCAAATGCTTTCTCTGCACCTACAGGGAGGATCCTATGGGTTTTACCCTGCATTGTTTTGATGGCATTTATCAAGTAGTTTTAATTGTGAATTTTCAACCACCCATGCATCACTACAAAAAAATCACAGTGGAGGATGGATAATGATTTCTAAAATTTAATATTGAATATTGTTTGGTAAAATTTGTTGAGGAATTTCTGCATCTATATTCATCAGAGTCATTGGCCTATAGTTTTTGTTATTTTATATTTTAGTTTCTTTGTCTGGTTTTTGATATCTGCGTAGTAGTGGCCTTTATAATCGATTTGAAAGTTTTTATCTTCTATTTTGTTTTGGTTACTTTGAGAATAGTTGTTAATGCGTCTTTAAATAGTTGATAGAATTCACCTGTGAAGCTATTAGATTGTGGATTTTGATTTGATTTGTGTGCATGTGTTTTGGCTACTGATTCAATTTCATTATCATAGAATGTTCAAACTGTCTATTTCCAGGAATTTATCTGTTCCTTCTTGTTTGTTGAGTTGTTACCATGTAATGTCTTTCTATATTATTTTATAATTCTTCTCATTTCTGTGTTTCTTCTGTCAGTTTAGTTTCTTTATTGCTGATTTTATTTATTTGAGTCTTCTCAATTAAATGTTTTGAGACTGGCTGTAGTTTTTCATTTATGATTGTTTTTTCAAAGAACAACCTCTTGATTTAAATTGTATTATTTTATTTTAGTGTTTTAGAAGGTTGATTTTTTTAAAATTTGAAAAACAGGAAATGCTGAGTCTGTTATTTATTGCCTGGTACCTGCTTAGGTAGCAAGGGTTGTAGATGGAGACCACTCTTCATTGTCATGGTGAAATAAATCTTACATTTTTAAAGACTATGTGCCAACAGTGATTTTTATTCAAAGAAAAATGAGAATAAGGTATGGAGAATTTCAATATACTTTATACTTCCACACATGCATGGCTTCCTCCAGAATCAACATACTCTACCAGAGTAGAACATTATTTACAATAGATAAACCTACACTGACACATTAACAATCAACCAAAATCCATAGCTTGCATTATTGTTCATTCTTGGGGTTGCACATTTCTTTTGTCTTTGAAAACATGGTATGTTGAGTTGTACGTACCATTATAGAATGACACAGAGTATTCTCATTGTCCAAAAAGTCCTCTCTTTTATAAATACTCCTCCCTCTCTATTTTTGCAACCATTCATGTTATTATTTTCTCTGCGCTTTCACTTTTTCCAGAAAGTCTTATAGTTGGAATCATACTGATGCATAATTGTTATTGGTTTATAAAAGAAGAAGTCATTAATCAAATACCGGATTAGTTGCTTGATAAAGAAAATGGACCACAAAAACAACAATCATTGTAAAGATTAAGGTTAAATTTAACAATAAAAATTTGCTGTGGATGGGTATTATTAAAGCAAACATTCTATAAGTCTCTAGAATTGTTTCCTTGGTGCAGCGTGTGTGAAATAAAGAAACTTAGAAAAAGAAACAACTGAGGAAAAGGATTGTGAGTGACAGAATACACCACCGCAGGAGACTACAATTCTAAGTCAAATGAGACATTGTGGCTAGGAGAGTGTACATCTCAACCTTAAGTGATGCTTGAATGTAGATTCACTTTTTATGTTTACTAAGTGCATCTGGCCAAGCTGGTGGAGGATTAGATTGTGAGAAGACAGGTTACAATTTTCACACCATGCAGATGCCCTGTAATACTACTGACTTCCCTCTACAAATGATAACTTCGAGGGAGGTGGGATGGCACAATTTGTTAAGAGTCTCTTGATTTCAGCTTTGGTCATGATCTCGTTGTTTGTGAGATTGAGCCTTGCACCAGGTTCTCTCTGCTGACAATGCAGACTGCTTAGGATTCTCTATCTTCCTCTCGCCCACCGCCTCAACACTCTCTATATCTCAAATAAACTAAAAAATCATTACTGCACCCAAGTGAAGTGGAGGAGACACTATTCATTCCCAAATGATATCACTTAGCTGTGATCCTGAGACTAATTTAGAACACGTGTGAAGTCTTCTGAACACTCTTGAATCATCAGAGATACACTGGGCAATATGACATGGTATTCTGCTCATTTGAAGTTCATGTTATGCAAAGACTTTGGGTTTTTTGACAGATATTGAGACCACAAAACTCCTAGAAAGGCTACCTAGAGAAATGAACTTATGTTGTAGAAAAGTTTGAAACCCAGTTGTTTCTTACTATTCCCCAGGAATTAGACAATTTCAGTTTTCCCTGTTGTGTCCGTACTTCCTAAAAACCCCAAAGTTAGGCATGCCCTGCTTCGACAGGTGACGTGACACACGTGGGCACTGGGGAGATGAGCTGAGGACAACCATTATAACCTCTTTTTGTAGTCCCATTTCCCACAATCTGACTCTAAAGTCTCATTCGTGTAGGTGATTGTTTCTAAGCTTCATTAATAGTGAGTGTTCAAGAGTCAGATGGGAGGTGAGATGAGGCAGGATTGTGTGTGTGTGTGTGTGTGTGTGTGTGTGTGTGTGTGTTAAAGTATTAGAATTCTCTTCGCATAGTTTCAGTCTTTTATTGAACTATAAGTACCATCAGTTTATGTTTCCAGATTAAAGGTGAATTTAAGTAATGTTATTAGAGTATAAACTTATAGATATATAGAATAATATTTGTGTTTTCCTGATATTCCATTTAAATTTGAATGCTTTTCACTTTTTCTCACTATGCTTTTCCCCAGTATTTCTGAAAATTAAATGCCTTAAAAGAACGATATCTTTGTCAGCAATCATTGTTTTCCTCTTAGTTCTGTACTAATTTCAGATGCTTTTCAGTTATTCAAAGGTATCTGGTGACTAAAATACATAATATTTTGGTATTGACACATTTTTCCAAAAACATTTTCATGGAACTCATCTTTGTAGTGTTTTTTTTTTTCTTTTTGAAATTGCCAACTCCGTTTCTCATGGTGCCACTATCACCACTGAACCAACCAACTTACTTGCACCTTTTCACTTGCAATTCTCATAACGGCTTTATGCTATCAATAACTAGTCATATGTATTGCAATTTTTAATAGAATATAGTAAAATTAGTTGGGGATATGATGTTATAGACTAATACAATAATAAAATAGAAGGTAGGATGTGCTTCGTCATTTTGATGATATATTGTGTGTGGACAAGTCTGGAAAGAACTGTGTAAATATAAGATATATTGAATACAACTCTCAATGCATTTTCTATACCACTGAGGAAATACATTTTTTCATACTTATTTCCTCTTTATAACATAAAATCTACTGAGAAATATAACTTGTGTTTTTATAAATGAATTCTTTTTCATTACCCCTTAAGTTTTCAGACATTTTATTTCATTCAAAAAAAAAAAAAAACCTTATGATGAGTGTTTGTGCCAGGTTTGTTTAATGGTGACATTTATCCACTATTATGTATGGGTATAATGATACATAATTTGGCCTTAAAAATTGAAAGTGCCCTCAAGTGACAGCATACAAATTAGAAGGAACTTCATATGCATCATCTGTCTTCTGGCACAATTCAGGTTTTGCACCTTCAGCACCAAACTTGTTGTCTCTTAGAGTGCTGAGATGCGTATTTAGGTTTATAAGTTTTCAACATTTGAGCCAGGTCCATGTTCCCCTTTACCTATTCACCATTCTATGAAATCTACATTTTTATATCTCATTTCTCAAGATATAGTCTACATTTTCCCTATTCCATGATTTTTCCTTAGTAGGGTTGCCAGATTTGCTGAATATAAGCACATGATGCAGAAATTGAAACTCAGAAAAGTGGCGATGACTTTTATGGACCACTATGAATACTTGTATATTTACATGTGATATGTGTAGGCAATAGTTGGGATATACATCTACTAAAATAATTATTCATCACTGATTGATAATGAAATTTAACTTAATATCTAGCACTTTATTCCCCGACTCAGATCTATGAAGAACATAGTACTTTCTTGTCCAGGCTCATACAAAAATTATCAAGAGTGTCACCGGATGAAGAAAAAAAACATTATTTATTTGTTCACCAGGAGTATGCCTTCAGTATGTGATAGACATTTACAGAAAGCAGACATGAATTAGAGGAGGCCAGACATATATACCATAAGCTGGTAGAATAAAATATTAATATTTTTCCATGTCATTTTATTGAATGTATTTTACTATATCTTTTTAGGACATGGCTTGGGATATATGTCGTATATCTTTAAATGATTCAAATATACACTTCTTAAATAATTACACCTTTATGTTAGTGGCCAACATGCTAATGTTTTAGTGAGACTCGACTGTGATCCCCCAGATTTGTATATAATTGTGCCTTTAAGCAAATATCATCCTAGTCCTTAGGGTGACAGCAGACCCCAAGTGTTCTGTGGGTACAGATATATGTTTGTAGCAACTATTGTACTATTGTAGTTTTTTGTTTGTTTCTTTCTTTATGATATTGAAGGTAAATTTTCTTTAGATAATAAAAGGTAATAAAATTTTGGAAAAATAGTCACAGACATTTAATCAAATGCACAATCACTTCATAAAAAACAAATATATCAGGTGATTAAGAGCAATGTTTTACTTCAGCAAAGACATTCTGAGTTCCAGTCAAGAGCACTTACTCTAAAAATTTCTTCATTGAAGACAAAACGTAGCACTCTTTCCTTTCAAGAGAAGAACAAATAGAATAAGTACTACAGCTAAATATTTCAAGCCTTGGATCACATTAATTGGGTAAAATAATTATGACTGCATACAGGGCAAATAACATGAGAAAATAATTGCAAAACTGTTCATTGGCATTTTATAAAGATTTTGATATTGGAAATGTTCTGATGAGGTATGAATATAAGCATTTTTATGGGACCATTTTTGAAATTGTTTATTTATTTTGAGGGTGTGGGATCTGCAGAGAGAGAGGTACAGAGAAAATACTAAGTAGCTTCTGAGCTGTCAGTGCAGAGGTTGACACAGGGATCAATTTTATGACAATGAGATCATGAATTGAGCTGAAGTCAATAGTCAAACCCTTAACCGATTCAGACACCCAGGCTCCCCTATTGAAGAATTTTTAATGGAATGAGAGTATATCCTTTTATTAAATAAAATTCCCAGAATAGATATCCATATAAGCATTTTGACACAAATTTGTGGATGTCATAAATTGGAAAATTGTGTGTTGTCTTCTTGTCCTCTTGAAAATTTAGAGCTGGCAATCAGCAATTTTTTACTGATATAAAAAGAAATTATAGAAGGAATCATTGTGAATGAAAAAAAAGTAATGATCCATGTTCATGTTGAATAAATTTTGTTAATATGATTTGTAATAAAAGAATATTTCTACCCCCTGGGATGCCTATATCCAAATCCTCATATCCCTGATATAAATACATTAGGTTGTGTGACAATGAGAATTTTTTATTTATTTATTTTTTTAATTTTTTTTTTATTTTTTAATATATGAAATTTACTGTCAAATTGGTTTCCATACAACACCCAGTGCTCATCCCAAAAGGTGCCCTCGTCAATACCCATCACCCACCCTGCCCTCCCTCCCACCCCCCATCAACCCTCAGTTTGTTCTCAGTTTTTAACAGTCTCTTATGCTTTGGCTGTCTCCCACTCTAACCTCTTTTTTTTTTTCCTTCCCCTCCCCCATGGGTTTCTGTTACGTTTCTCAGGATCCACACAAGAGTGAAACCATATGGTATCTGTCTTTCTCTGTATGGCTTATTTCACTTAACATCACACTCTCCAGTTCCATCCACTTTGCTACAAAAGGCCATGTGACAATGAGAATTAATGTCGTAGATAGAAGGATGATTAATAAGTATGTGATTTTAAGTTGAGATTATGCTGAGTTATCAGAATAAGCCAAATGTAGTCACAATGGTATCTAAATGTGGAAGTACGAAGAAGAGAAATTGTGAAAGTTTCATGGTATGTGAAGGAAAACTCACCTGGGCATTACATTTTTGCAATTATTTGTTTGGTAATCCTTTCCCTGTTAGTATAAAATGTATATCACTTCAACTATACAAACACCTATGCATACTTTATATAGATATTGGCATTCTTAATGCTAGATATGAGACAGTATAAGGCAGAACAGGAAAGCAAACTTTCTAAAAACGAGTATAGGGAATGTTACATTATCCTGGCATGAAGAGTATAGGGAATGTGTACATTATCCTTGCATGAATATCTATATGAGATATCTCTCTCTCCTTCCTATATTTCCTTCTCTCTTTCTCCCTATTTAGATAATACATATATTATAGATGACAGATACATAGATAGATAGATACTACATAGATATGAATGTGTATAATATATGCCTACACTTAGAATTGGTATACAAAAACTTTTGATACTGTATTTCTAAGACTTTTATGACATAGGTTTAATGATTGATTGGGTGAAATAAAAATTGTGTTGGGTTGATGGTGAATGGCATTGATGATGTAAGGTCTAATTCTTTAAGATACAAAAAAAGTATATATTTTCTTGGCCACTGTGATGATGACATCTTCCATTTATATGACTATTAAGATAGGACTATTTTTACAAGTTGGTATTGTAATATTTGTCACCACCTTCTTCCTTCTTTTCCATATCTTCACACTCCTTCTGGATTACAGGCCTAAATCTTCTGACATGATCATCTGTCTCTTGGCCCTTGTCCACATAATGAAACTCTTCACTGAACGGTTTCTGTTGTCTACAGACCTGTTTGAAGTTCTGAACTTTCTGAATGGTTTCAAAAGTAAGGCTTTATTCTTCATGATCACAGTGTCACAAAGAATCTCCGTGAGCAACACCTGCCTCCTTACCATCCTCCAGGCCATCATCATCAGCCCCCGCACCTTCTGGTTGGCCAGGTTTAAACATAAGTACACAAAGTACATCTTCTGTGCTTTTATCATCTTATGGTTTCTTAGTTTGTCTCTAAATAGTAACTGCCTCTTGTTTACTGCTGCTTCTAATGTGACCCAGAGCAATCTACAGCATGTCAGTAAATACTGCTCATTTTCTCACATAAACGCCATCATCAGGAAAGAGTTTTTCACTTTTTTTCTATTATCCAGAGATGTTTCCTTTATAGGAGTCATGCTGCTCTCAATTGCATACATGGTCATTCTCTTGTCCAGGCCTCAGAGGCAGTGTCAGAACTTTCACAGCACCAGCCTGTCTTCAAGAGTCTCCTCAGAGACAAGGGCTACCAAGACCATTCTGTTGTTGGTGAGTTGCTGTGTCATTTGCTGGGTGGATGTCATCATCTCCTCCTCAAGTCTGTTATGGATATATGACCCTGTCACCCTGGATTTCCAGAAGCTTGTGCCCAATGTATATGCCGCTGTCAGTGCATTGGTAATAACAGGTTCTGATAAAAAAGTAAAAAAATGTGTTTCAAAAGTGTTGGAAAATTATAATCAAGTTATAACTGCTTATTCATGAAATAGTTATTGAAAAAATGATTGTTTTTATTTTATTCAAATGATAGAGTATTTATTTATATAACATTTAAAATTTAATTTTAATTTAAATATAATTTAAAAGTATATTTTACTTTTTCTAAATATTTTTGAAACCTGTGATGGCAAGGACAGTCCAGTTGCTAGTTTAGTATCAAGAAAGATTCGATATTCCCATGTGTTTACAAGTTCCTTTATCTTTCATTTTATTTCTCAAACTCCCTTAAGGAAAATTTTCTCTTTATACAGGAAATTGTACCCTAAGCACTACTATTATACTTTAGTTCAATGTTAGTGTTCCCTATTGATAATGCAATATTCTTAAATTCAATTACACTTCTTACTTCAAGACATTTAGCTACACAACTAATTTTAATTGAGCAACAGTTTCTCTCTGCACTTTCTACTTATTTCTCTGTGTTTTCTGAGTTCTGGCTTCTGTTAAGGCGGCAGAGATTGTACTCTCACCTCTGTAGTTTTTTCTATTTTATTTCTCTCATTTTATTACACGGCATTTCTGTTTTGTAACATCATGCCTAGGTTTAAAATTAGAAATTTATTTATTTTTACTTTTTAACTCAATTTAATTTTTGAGTGAGAGAGAACACGGGGCAGGGTGGGGCCGGCAGAGAGTGGGGAGAGAGCATCCCAAGCAGGCTCCATATTGTCAACGCAGATCATGATGCAGGGCTTGAACCCTTGAATTGTGAGATTCTGATCTGAGTTGAAATCAAGAGTCAGACACTTAACCAACTGAGCCATCCAGGCGCCCCTGAAATTAGAACTGTATTAATCATCATTTCTTTAATTTTACTTGATTATTTTGTATACTCTAGTGAAACTATTAAATGTTTGTTAATTCTTCCCATTCTGATCTTCATTTATCTGTTGTGACAATTGTATTCTCTCTCTTTTTTTTAATTTTTTTTTTTACTGTTTATTTATTATTGAGAGCGAGGGAGAGAGAGTGAGCACAAGCAGGGGAGGGGCAAGAGAGAAAAAGAGACAGAGACAGAGAATCTGAAGCAGGCTTCGCACTGTCAGCACAAAGCCTGACGTGGGGCTCAAACCTATGAGCCCGAGATCATGACCTGAGCTGAAGTTAGATGTTCAACCAACTGAGCCACCCAGGCACCCCAACAATTCTATTCTCTATAAATGATCTTACTTTAATGTCCTTGGCTGCAATATTTTTGCTCAATATTCTAGTTTATTATTTTTCAAATCACCTCAGACTAATGTAATATTTAACAAAAATATTGTGTTCTAAATTGTGTCATTTTATTTTTCAAGATGTAATTATATTAGGCTCCTTTTTAATATATTTGACTATTGTATAGTTTCTTACTCTTTCCACATTACTTTGATTTCCTATTTTTCCTGCCTTTACTTAACTATTTTAAACATATTGCCAATATCTTTATTGTGTGACATGTAATTTCTTCTCCCTTTTACTCAATACCTTATTCAATGGTGTCTTTCACCCTTTCTAATTCCCTTATAAAATTTGGGACATATCAAAGTGGGTATCCAGTCACTTTGTTTCCTTTTTGTACCAATCATCCTGAGGGCAAGTTGGAGTACCAAACAGGTTTGAACTCCTTGTGGTCAGCAAGGATCTGGATGAAGAGTTGTCTTTTTATTTTGATTAATACTTTTGACGTATAAATGACTTTGTCTATAGACAGACACATGAAAAGATGCTCAACATCACTGATAACCAAGGGAATATGAACAAAACCAAAAGAATTCCCATGTCACAGTTGTCAGAATGACTAAAATCAACAACACAAGAAACATCATATGTTGGTGAGGATATGAAGGATGAAGAACCGTTTTTGCCCTATTGGTGGGAATAGAAATTGGTGTAGCACATTTGAAAATAGTACAGAGGTTTCTCAAAAAGTAAATATATAAAACTGCCCTATACCCAGCAATTGAACTACTGGGTATTTACCCAAAGGGTAAACAAATGCTGATACAAAGGGGTGCATATACCTCAATATTTATAAGTACCCCAATTTTAACACAGTCATCTACAAATACCTGAATTATGAAATCAGCCAAGATTTCCATTGAATGATTATAAACATACACACACAAAAAAATACCCCCCACACACCCACTCGAATATTACTCAGACATAAAATCAACAAAATCTTGCCATTTGTAAGCCATAGATGGAGCAAGAGTTTATTATGCTTAGCAAAATAACTCATAGAAAGACATATACCACATGATTTCACTCATATGGGGAATTTAAGAAACAAACCAAATGAACAAAGAAAGAAAAAGAGAGAGGGGAACCAAGAAACAGATTCTTACCTACAAGAGAACTCACAGATAGTTATCAGAGGGGAGGTGGGGAGGATGGGTTAAATGGATGATGGGGATCAGAGTGCACTTGTCATTAGCTGTAGGTTATATATGTAGTTGTGGAATCATCATACTTACACCTGAAATTATAGTACACTGTAAGTTAATTAACTGGAATTAAAATAAAATATTAAAATAAGTTACATGGTGATTAATGAAACAATTTTAGCTGTAGTGGACAATTTCGGCCACAAGCACAGAATGCTGTTAAGGTAACTTCCCTTTAATGTCACTGAAGTATGTAACAGAATTCACTTTGCAGTGAACTGTCAAAAAAGGTCCTTGCTATGTGCTTTGAAACAGTTATGGGTTTTAAAAAGATATGTATCAATGACCAATCTTGCTATTGATCAATTGATAAAGCAATATATTTTAATTCTACTAGTAAAACATCAACACATGCAGTAACACTAGTAACACACCAACACATACATGACACATAAACATGAAAAAGAAAACACAAAACCATAAAAAAGCAAATAAATTTAGCATGTTATAAAATGGAGTGTTCCTTGAATAAAGCCTAACACTAACTTAGATAGGTTTTGTAGGATTTCATGTCTACCCACCATAGACAGACACATTATAGAACTGTCATGATTCTGTTAGGTTTTGATGACCTTCAGAAAGGGGTTCTTCTGTGCCTTCCGTGCCACCAGTGGTTCCTTATATATCTGGTCAACATCAAATTCCCTACTTAGAGCATGTCAGACTCAACTGAATTATAAATACAAAATGCTTAGTACCCACCAGCGTTCTGAAGCCAATTGTTCACAATGGACCATTGGTAACGTTACGATACTCAACAATGTGGCTATTTCATTTCAATTTGCAACCATTCAAATAAAAGGGATTTACAAACACTTCAAAAATTTTGTTATAAGGATTCGAATGCCTACATATCCATATAATTCAAATAACAGTTTCATGTAAAAGAGATGTCAGTTTCTTTGCATATAATCCTATGTTGTCAATGCTAGGCACCCATGGATCGTCATTTAAGTAAACAATTATGAGGTTTTCCACCCAGGTCACCTGATTTATTATTACAACCCTTCCCTTATTTAAACCTAGCCCAGGAAATCGTGGTTTATTTGTTTTTGCTTATTTGTTTGTGTTTGTTTTGTTTTCGTTTTCTTAAATGTAAGCCAAACATATTTAGTAAATATGTTATAATGATATTTCTGTTTCCTAAACAGACTGAAGAATAGATGTTTTAAATTTAATCTATTTGGATTTTAATCCAGCTTTCTTTGATTTTGAATCCTATTAATACTGTTTCTCAACAGTCTTGCCAACACTTGTTATTTCTTGTCTTTTGTGGTGAAAGCCGTTGTGACAGGTGGGAGGTGATAGCTCTTTGTGGGGCAGATTGTTATTTTCCTGATAATTAGTGTTTCAGCACTTTCCATGTTTTCATTGGATGGATTATTGTTTTGCTATTGAGTTGTGTAAGTTGTTTTATTTTTATATTTTATATGCTAGTCCCTTTTTCATATTATGATTTGAAAGTATTTTCTCTCTTTCAATAGGTTTCTTTTCATTTTAATTGATGGTTTATTTTGGTGTGCAGAACTTTGTAGTTAGATGTAGTACCACTTGATTATTTTTACATTTATTTCCTTTACTTTTGGTGTCAAATCCTGACCCCCCAAAAAATTCACCACAAAGACTGATGTCAAGCTGCTTTTCACCTATGTTTTATTGTGGCAGTTTTATGGTTTCAAGTCTTATGTTTCACTCCTTAACACATATTAAAGTGACTTTTGCATGTGGTTGAAGAAAGGGTCACAGGTTAATTTTTTTCATGTGCCTGTTTGTTCTTCCAGCACCATTAATTGAAGAGACTGTCCTTTCCTCATCGTGTGTCTTTGGCTCCTTTGTTGTAAATTCATTAACTATGTGTATATGGGTTCATTTCTATTCTCTCCATTCTCCTCCATTGATCCATGGACTTATTTTTATACCAGTACCATGATATTTTGTGTACCTCTTTGTAATTGGAGTTTCTTTTTTATTATTTTGATACGAGTTATTTTATGAGTAGAAAATGGATTTTAGTAAGTGGCACAGCTGCAGGTTGTCTCCTTAGCGATGCCCATGCCAGCTCACAAATGGGAGTTAGGCTCAGAGAAGGAGAGTCATTCCTCTGTGCAGATAAAGTAACTTCTAACTGCAGCCACTTTCCCCACATCTTAAATCCTGGTCATGTGAGTATTATGCTGTGTATAAAAACACAGTTGAACATGAATATAGCTTACAATGGTTGTGTGATTCAGGATGTGTGGCCAATAGTGTTTTTCTAATAAGTGTACATTCAAAAGTTTGAGATAACTGAATTAAAGCACAGAGGAACCTGTTGTCTGGAACGATGATGGGGCACATATGGGGTGTGTTAAGTCACAAAGAAAAGGGGTGGGAGAGATTTAAAGCAGCATCTAGCTGTGAGGTGAGGTGGCTGTTAGTCATGATTGTTTGAAAAGACTGGCCCTGTTGACGTCTTGGCGAATGGTGACCACCAGGGCCCTAATGCATAAAACTCTTTAGTATCTACGTGTTGTCCTGAGATAAGGCCAGAAAGTTGACTGTGGTCTTCCAGTCTCTGTATGTTCCCCTCTCTCTTCCAGATGCATTCTCTTTTCTCTAGCCAAAGACACTTTTTCTCTTTGGTCTTCCAAGCACCCTTCCCCAACCATGCATCACTTCCTCTGTGGACCTGTCCCTGTTCCCCTTTATAACATGTACCAGTAAATCATGCTCCATGAAGTCAAAGACCAGCTGTGCTCCTCTCGCCCCTCTTGTGTCTATATTGTTAATACAGTGGTAGGAGATAGCAAGTGCTTGATGAGTGTATGCAAAACAAGGAAGGAGTCAGTGGTGTGGCAGGTCCTGTCTCTGGTGCTAGCAATAAAGAGAAAATCATCCCTGTCTTCAAGGAACTCCTGAAAGTGCAGTAGAAGAAACAAGTAGCTGGCAGGCAGTTGCCGTGCTGTGGTCTCCACGCTCTGGCAGAAGAAAACCCAGGGCACTCTGAGAACACACGTGGACCTTGTTGTCAAAGAAACCTTCCCAGAGAAGAGGAAACTCAAAAGGACATTTGGACACAACCAGGGGAAAGGGAAGGGAGAGGTGTTACCTATAAGCTCCCTCTGCTGGTGGGTAATCACCCACCCTGTCTTCTCTCAAGATTCAGCTGCATAGCCACATTCTCATTTCCTGTCTCTCTCCCTGTGGTCTGTTTGGGCCTCTATTCTACTCCCTCCAGTGTGTCATGGCAGATGCTTGCCAGCTTTTCATTTACATTAGGATACTGCCCATTGAGGCCTCTGGTTTTGTCCTTGTAGTTGCTTGCAAATGACTGTTGGTGGAACAACTTTCTTGTGATCATGTCTTCTTATTGTGGGACGGAACCTTGTAGACCATCTCCTCATTGTATGGATGGACAAACTGAAGCTAGGAGGAAAAATTACTTGCTAAAATACAAACCCTTGGTTGGTGCAAATGAAGACCAGCACTTATTTTTCCTGACTGTTGAGGCAAAGACTCCATCCTAGGCATACTTCCCTTTTTTTTCCATGTCTTCTTTTTCTTTTCTTTTTCTTTTTAAATTCAGGTTAGTTACAGTATATTCTTGGTTTGGGGATTAGAAGCTAGTGATTCATCTCTTATATATGACACCCAATGCTCATTCTCTAAAGTGCCCTTCTTAATGCCCATCACCCATTTAACTCCTCCAACCACTCCCTCCCCTTCCAGCAACCCTCAGTTTTGTTCTCTGTATTTAAGATCTCTTATGGTTTGCTCCATCTCTGTTTTTATGTTATTTTTCCTTCTTTTCCCCTTGTTCATCTGTTGTGTTTCTTAAATACCACATATGATTGAAATCATATGACATATGTCTTTCTCTGACTAATTTCACTTAGCATAATACACTCTAGTTCCATACATGTCATTGACAATGACAAGATTTAATTCTTTTTTATGGCTGAGTAGTATTCCATTGTATACACACCACATCTTCATTTTTAAATTTTTTTAATGTTTATTTATTTTTCAGAGATACAGAGACAGAATGCGAGTGGGTCAGGGGCAGACAGAGAGGGAGACACAGAATCCGAAGCAGGATCCAGGCTGAAAGCTGTCAGCACAGAGCCTGACATGGGGCTCGATCTCACGAGCTGCGAGATCATGATCTGAGCCGAAGTTGGACACTCAACTGACTGAGCCACCCAGGCACCCCTACACTACATCTTCTTTATCCATTCATCAGTTGATGGACATTTGGGCTCTTTCCATAGATTATCTATTATTGATAGTGTTGCTATAAATATTAGAATGTATGTGTTTGAGGACTTATAACTTGATACTTAAATCTGCTACCATCTGCCCTATACAAACAATACACAACACAATAATAAATTCATTCCTGTTTTTGAGCACTCTTCCATTCTTGTCCTATGTTTTACTTGACATTTGCTACACGATCAACAGTATATTGCTTTTATAGTTACTTAAACTTTCTAGTATCTTGTAGCAGAAATTTTTAAATGAGATGATGAAAGCCTGACATATTTCCTATTACTGTTTCTACCCACCTCATTCTTTCCTAGATACAAGTGCTCATCTGGTACCATTGTATGTTGGCCCAAAGAACTCCCATTGACTTTTCTTGTAGCGTGAGTCTATTCTCGGACACTCTCAGTGTTGATATGCCTGAAATTTATTTATTTGTCTTCATTTATTAAAGAAAATTCTGCTAGACGTGGAATTCTGTGTTGGCAGGGTCATTTTTATTCTTTAAGATTTTGAAGATGTCATTCAATATTATTAGTTTGCATTTTCTTCTAAAAAAGTTTTCGCAGTTCATTTACCCCTTTTTCCCATGTGTATCATGTGTGTTTTCTGCCTGTTTTCAGATTTTCCCTTTCTCACTGATTGCCACAATCTCATTATTTCAGTCCACTGTTTGCTTTTGTGTGTGTGTCTTTTGCTTGGGGTTCACATAACCACTGATGTGTGTCCTTTGATGGGGTTTCATGACCCATGTATTGATTCACATTGGTGTGTTATAGTGAATGGTGATTCTGAGTGACACGTTTGGCTTTGTTCCAGTTGACTCTTTCAACATCACCATGAATGTACTATAAATATATCCCAAATATTAATTTTCACCCTGAAGAAATGTTAACATGTTTTCCTTTAAAACAGGGTGTCCAAGCAATGATGTCAGGAGGGCTAATGAGAAAGCCATCTGTTATTGGATAGCTGAGCTGCCAGGTGATTGGCTGCATGATCAAGGCCAACCTAAGAGAATCCTGGTGATAGGCCAGATATGGTTTTGATGTCACAAGAGAGCAATATGATGAACCAGCGCTTTAATAAAGGCAGGCAACAGCTCAGGCCATACTGAGGAAAGAGATGGCAAGGCCACCACAGCTCTTCCTGCTGTTCCTCAAATTATCTGTCCTGTTCCCTGCCCGTGATGATGGCAAGATGTGTGCTCACTCCCCAATGTGAGGCCTCTTGCTGACCTCTGCACTCCACATGCATGTTTGTTCTTACCTTTACACCCTTATGTAGTTCTGAGGGTCTGTGTAACCACACCTCATGTTTCCAGGACCTATTTCCCACTGTAAGTTTGGCTGGGCCACTCACCTATGCATTCCAACTTGGCAAGTGGGTCGGGGCACTAGTAAAGAGAGTACAGTGGATTTTCAGCCAGGTGGGAGAGCCCCTCCCAAACTTCTGTGATCAAAACAAGGGTCAGCACAGGAAAGCCAAGGCCATGTCCTGAGAGAACCCAGAACACCTTACTCCCCTTGGAGTCCTGCAACTCAGCACAGGGCATATAATGCTTGGCACATCAGGCTGACCCAGATGTTCACAATGTGGACAATGCTCACAGACACCTGGAAAAGAGGAGATTTTTTTGACACAAGAAAGTACTGGGAGGAGTCACCACAACACTGGACACAGTGGAGGTCTTTGTAACACAGAACAATGAGCTGTCTTATCCAGCTCAGTGGTGGGAAAACAAATTCCCAAGACACTTGGGTGACCAGAAGCCATTAGAGCACTACCATTCCAACCCAGAATATCACAGTACAATAGAGTCCTCAGAATACCGGGTTTGTTGGGAGCCACTCTACCATGAGTCCTGCATACCAGCTCAGTATTGGGCAAAAGAGTCGCCTGGAAACCAAGCTGACTAGAGGCCCTTGAACTATGGGACCTTCAACTCAGGATAGAGGACAATTGAGTGCTCGGGACACTAGATTTGCAAGGTGCTTTCAGAAAACAAGCATTCCAATTGAGAAGAGGAGACATCAATCAAGTCTCCAGAATACTGGTCTTGCCAAGACCCATCAGACCATGATTTCTCCAACCCAGCTATATACTAGACCAAGGAGTCACTTGGACACTGAACTCACCACATGTCATTGTACCTGTAGCCCAAAAAGCCATGTCTGCACTAGGCTATGTTCTCACCTGGTCAGTGAGCTCACCATGTGCCCTTAGGCCTGGAGTCCTCCAAAAGAGCAGAGCGCTGGACAATCAAGCCTCCAGAATACCAGGTTTCCCATGAGCCTTCAGATTATGAACCATTCAATTCAGCTCTGCATGAAGCCAAGATGTGACCTGGACAGTGGACTCACTATTTTCCCTTGGACCTGGAGGACTCCAAAGCAGCTCAGTACTAGGCCAAGGAGTATCTTAGAGAGTGGGGTCACCACATGCCCATGGATCTGGAGCCCCACAATAGAGCGCAGCACTGGGAAATAAATTCTCCAGAACCCCAGGCTTTCCAAGAGCCATCAGACCATGATTCCTACAACCCAGCTCTGAACTAGGCCAAGGTGTCACCTGGACAACATGCTCAACACATGCCCTGGAACATGCAGCCTGAAAACCTTCTGCACTATTCCATGGAGTCATCTGGTCGGTGAGATCACGGTGTACCCTTGGACCTGGAGCCTTCCAAACAGACTGCCAGGGCGATCAAGTCGTCAAAACACTGGGCTTACCAGGAGACTTCAGACCATCAGGCATTCAACCCGGCTCTGTACTAGGCCAAGAAGTGATGTGGACATTGGGATCACCACCTGCCTGTGGACTTGGAGGCCTCCAAATGGCTCAGAACTAGGCCAAAGAGTGTCCCGTTTAGTTGGCTTATCACGTGCCCTTGGATCTGGAGCACTCCAACAGAGCAAAGCACAAGGCAATCAAGTCTCGAGAACACTGGGTTTGCCAAGAACTTCAGACTACATGCCATCCAAACCAGTTCTTCCCTAGGCCAAGGAATAATGTGAAAAGGAGTCTCACTATGTGACCTTGTAACTGGAGCCATCCACCACAGCTCTACACAACATCATGTAGTCACCGGGAGAATGAGCTCACTATGTGTCCTTGGACACGGGGCTGTACAAGAGAACAACACGACTCTAATCAAGCAGAGTTCAGGGCAACTGAACACAGAGCTTGCCAGTTGGCTTTAGTCTATGAAACCTCCAAGCCCAGCTCAGCACTGCACCCACGTGTCCACTGGACCTTTGGCCAAATGGGAGCCTTAAAACCATAAGCCCTCCAACTCTGCTTAGCACTGGGCAAAAAAAGTCCCTGGAACACTGGCCTGACCCAATCGTGTCTCTCTAGGAGCCCTCCAACCAAGCACAAAAGTGAGCAATTGAGTTATCAGGACATCAGTTTCACTGGTAGCCCTGTGACCTCCAAGCCCTCTATTCTAGCTTGACACTGGACCAATGGTTACCCTGGACACTGCGCTAACTGGGACTTTCAACCAAAATCTCCACATCCCAATAAAGCACAGGAAAACTGAGTCCCTTTGCACCCAGGACTGACTTCAAACATAAGTCCTTGTGGTCTGTAACCTGTGAAGCCTTCCTCTTTTGGGAGTCCCCCTCTTCAGAAGAAACAAACACCATCCAATAAAAGAAGAGACAGACCATTTTTTTGAAGACTTTGTACTGAAACTCATGGCAGAACATGAGCAGGGGAGCTGGGAGGAAGTTGTAGAGGAAACCTAGGCCCTTAACACAGAGTAGTCATTGAATGAAATCCTCCAGATAAAGGAATGGTGTTCCCACCTGGAGAAATGGGGCCTTAGAAGAACAGGCCAAGTAGTGAGGAGGGAGACAGGCTCAGCTCCATGAATTAGAGAGATTCTTTGTGCACGTGGCGGTCTTACTGGATGCTTTTTACTTCCAAGCAATGTCCAAGGAGTGCTGCCCCCCGTCCACACAAGATGACATAAAAGGAAAGCATCAAAAAGTGTGGTCATCTCCAGAAGTGGGGTCATGTCATAAGTTTATAATTTACATGAGTTTTAAATGAATAACTGAGAATGATATTATAAGAATAATGACGAGGAACCATCCCTGGGTGATTGTGATGTGCAGATTGGCTCAGTCAACACTGCTTTATGCCACATAACATCATCCTAATGGTGGACAGTGTCTCCACGGCTCTGAGAAAGTGTAAGTGAACTACAGGGAGATGACCTTGATCACAACATGCCTGTCCCCATGAGCACATTCACACACAGTGACTTCTCAAACCCAAGGTCGGTTGATCAAGTCAGCTCTATTCTGATAGAAAGGATAAGAGAAGCAGTATGTCTGTACTCAGGTATTTCTGCATAAAGCATTTCTGTCCTGAGACGTCCCAGACACGTTGTTGCTAAACTTGAGTATGGACCCTGATGCCATGGCTTCAAACACAAGCCGTGGAAGCGGATGTTTCTACACTTAGGTTTCTTTTCTGATCCAGGCCTTTGAAGAACAAATATCACACGAATACCAGATAACCAGAGAGGAGGGAGGCCAGGGGCATTGGATAATTCCCTGTCTCTGCTTGAGGAGGTGCAGTAAGCAGAGAGTGGTGTGAGGGGCCATGATGGTGGGTTCTGTTCTGACAAAGGAAACATTGAAGGACTTGGGACACACATGTGGGATTCAAATTGGGTGTTTTAGATGCAGAGGTTGGGGACAGAGGAAGGCATAGTGTGAAAGAGGTGGGAACAGTTGCATCTTGACAATTGTAGGGTGTGCATAGGCATGACGGAAAGTGGTCACTCTCAAGAGGCAGAGCTAAGATTCCTTCGTGAATTGGGCACTGGGGTTAGAAGATACTTGGAGGTTAAATTTTCAGGCTCAACCCCTCCTGGGAAATGGTCCCTCTTAGCTCCAGGGATGTGGGGTGGAAGCTCAAGTGTGGTGCAGAACCAGTGAGGTGGGGCCCACCTATAGTTCCACCTGAGATGCGAGGGAAGTGTCTAGTCCAGTGGCTCCTGAGCTCAGCTCAAGGCAGTGTGCTCCCAGCCACTGGGCATAAACTGATGGGAACCATGAGGAAACTAGCTGTGGAGGTGGAATATGAAGTTCATGAGGACATAGGAAGTGTAGGATTCTGTCTTTAAGATGGATGGTGTCTGAGCTTATATTAGAGCTGCTGCTTTTAGGAGCCTGTGGGGAGGCTGGTGGAGTCTGGGTCACTTAGATGTAAGGGAGATGTATGTCGCTTATGTGATCCCACCATTGGAACATCCTATGTGTGGCTGCTCACACCCTGTTCATCACACCCTGGGTTTCCAGAAACATCAGACTGCTGGTTGAGCTGAGACCCCAGAGCTGCTCATCCCCAAGTCCCCATTTTGTCATGTGTAGAATGTAGACAACTTGGGTGGGAGGTGTTTATGTGAATAAGAGGCAAAAGATGGCAGGTTTGGGAAGGGGATCCACAGGGTACAAGAGAGATGTTTTCTAATAGATGGAAAAAAGTGGAAGGTCCGCTTTGATCCTGGTCCTTTCTTCCTAAAGGGAAAATTTCAGGTCTGGGAGGATAGAAGCCTGGGTTCTGCTTCTATCCCACACCTGGCCTACACTGACCCTCAGGATTACAGTTTGTCACAGGGCAGCACTTGCCCAATCACAGCCCAGAATCAGACGCCTCTTGCTCCTTCCATGCTGCTTGATGCCCACAGCTTATGGTCCTGGGGAAGCTTGGAACTCCAAGAAGCCAATATGGGACTGTTAGCTTTTCTGAGATGTAATGACATGTATGACATTAGTGAAGGTAGATAGGTATATAGGTAGGTAGGTATTTTTGTAGACTTATAGGAAGCTTGAGGTTTTACAGAAAGGTCCCTTCACGAAGGCACCTTTCACTCTCTCTACCACAATGTAACATCTGCTAAAGAATATTAACATCAGGAAACCAACAGTGGCATGATTGGCGTGTCTGGGTCTGTCAGTTTGTCATCTACATTTATGTATCCAACAGCACAATCTATGTGTGGAACTGCTCTATCAGCCTAAAGATTTCCCTAATGCTATTGACTCCTGCCCCAGCATCCCTGGCCATGGCAATAACCAATGTGTTTTACATTTTGGGAGTTTGGGCATTTTGTTAAGGAGGAGAATCCTGCAGTTGTGATATTTGATGTAGGTTTTGTTTATTGCTTGTTTGTTTTGGTTTCACTCAGCATAATGATCCTCAGATCCACCCAAATCTTGTGCATGAATTTTTTAAAAAATACTTTATCATTGAGTAGGGATCCCTAGTGTGGATGTAACATTTAATTCAGCCATTTGAGGGACATTTTGTATGTTTCAAGTGGTTCGGCTATTACACATTACCCTGCCGTGAACATTTGTACACAATGTTTTGTGGGATCTTAAGTTTACATTCTCTGGGATAAACGTCCAGGAGCCTGACCACTGGGTTGTATGGTTTATGTTTAGCTCTCAAAATGACTTTCCAGAGTGGCTGTGTCATTTACATTACCATCAGCAATGTATGAAAGAGCCACCTCTTTACAATATTTGATCTTTTAACTATTTCATTTTAACCAGCTGTTCTAACATTTTGGAAGTAATTATGCAGTCAGGGTTTCATCATTTCATTTCATTTCATTTCATTATTCCATTCCATTCCATTTCATTTACCTCATGGCTAGTGATGTAGAACATTTTCTTATGTGCTTATGCGATCTGTATGTATTTTATAATGATATGTCTGTTCATGTCTTTTACCCATTTCCTACTTGGACAGTTTTTTTTTCTGTTGCTTTTTAAGTGTTTTAATACTGTGTAGATACAAGTCCTTCGTCATTTATGTGGTTTGAAATATGTTTGCCTAATTCATAGTCATATTTTCTTTATTTTACATCTTTTTTAAAAGTATAGTTATATATTTTGAGAGAGTACAACCAGGGGAGGGCCAGAGAGAGAGGGAGAGAGATAGAGAATCCAAGGCAGGCTCCACACTGACTGCACAGAGCCCAATGCAGCGCTCAAACCCACGAACCATGAGAACATGACCTGAGTCCAAACCAAGAGTCAGACGCTTATCCAACTGAGCCACCCCAGGCGTCCCATGTTTTCTTTTTTGTTTATATATTTTTGAGAGAGAGAGACAGAGACAGAGACAGGGACAGAGACAGAAAGTGAGCAGTGGAGGTGCAGAGAGAGACACACACACAGAATCTGAAGCAGGGTCCAGGTTCTAAGTTGTAAAGACATAGCCCAAACTGGGGCTTGAACTCATGGACCGCAATATCATGAACAGAACTGAAGGAAGTTTGACCGAGTCACCTGGATGACCCTGTAGCTTGTATTTTCATCCACCTAATAGGAGCTTTACTAGAGCAAAAGGTTTTAATCTTGTTAAAGTCCTAATCACCATGTGTTTTAGCTTATAAGTCATGTTTTCATATAATATGTAAAATGCACTAATTTTAGGCCAATGACTAAACATCCGTATTGTACTTTCTCACAGTTCTGTAGGGTAGAAGTCCAACATAGGACACCAGTGTGGTCATGTTCCAGCAAGGCCCATATTCCTGGCTTTCAGATATCCACTTTCTGGCTGTGTGTTCACATGACCTCTCTATGTATGTGTGCACTGAGAGTGCCAACTCTCTGGTTACTCATCTCTAAGTATCCTAACCCCATCATGAAGGTCCTAACCTTGTGCCCCAAGTCACACTCAGAGTCTCCTGAAGCCCCACAAGCAAGCTCATGGGAATAGAACTTGAAAGATGTGAATGGGATGGGTGCATAATATAGTCCATACCATGTGTCTTAGGGGATATCTTGGGGTTTCAAGTCTTTTGTTTTTAATCATTTTCATAGATCATTAGGTTCATGTTTTTGGTCAAATTTGTGCTATTATTAGCCATTTTTTGAAATATTTTAATCCCTATTTTTTTTTATTCTGAGATTCCTGTGACATGAATATTAGGTTTCGGTTTCTGGGTTTTTGTTTGTTCATTGGTTGGTTATTTCTTGTAGTTTCTCATGCACGGGGGGCTCTGTTCATTTTTTTTTCCAGTCTATTTTTTCTCCATTGTTCACATGCGGTACTTTCTGTTGTTCTACCTTCATGTTAACTGACTCTTTCTGGTGTCATATCCTTTGTCCTTCTGAGCCAATTGACTGTTTTAAAAGTTTTACTTATTATATTGTTCAGTTCTATTAATTTCTTCTTTACATCTTTCTTTTCAGAGACTTGCTCTTATTAACTTCAAACACGTTTGAAGTTGCTTCTTGAAGCATTTTTCTGATGGTTCCCTTCAAATCAATTGGTAATCCCACATCTAGGTCAGAATTTGATTTGGAGATCTATGGATTGTGTGACATGTTCAAGATGACATTTTCTGGGCTTTGCTTTCGAGAGTGTTCTTAATTATACATTTTTCGTATGTGAGGTGTGTCATAAGACTCTATATCTTCTTAAATCTGGTGTGTCAGCAGGTGGTGGGTCTACAAGGCTGTGGCTAGCAAGTGAAGCCCCATTAATGTTCCCAAACCAGAAGAAAGTTATAGGACTACTGTGTAGAAAGACACATCATCATTCTGGCATTCTTTCCTGCAGGCAACAGTGAATGTACAATGCAGCTAAAAATATTTTGTCTACTGACTATTTCTAAGATGGAATGATGAGACTTTATAAAGACCAAAAGTCTGGTTGGGAGTGGGAATGTTTCAGGAAAAGTGTGTTCTGTGTGTTGAGGATATTGGAGAATTTTAGTTTACACCACAGGAAGTAGGTAAGCATACACTTTACTGGGACATTTGGCATTGATGTTGGGCTTGCTAAAACCTTAAAGCAAGGTGGCCTCTCTTATTAGTGTCTTCAGCTTAGATAGCATATCCCAGGGTCTGCCAACACAGATAAGTTCACTGGTGGGGATGAGCCCTGAGCTGTTGTGGTTACTTGTGTGACACGGGATACACTCCTCTATACCCACTCTCCTCATATGCCTGCTTGGGAATGACTTTTGCCCACATCACCACCAGCACAGTAGAATCACAGAGGGAGAAGAACCTAGTGGTCAGCTCACCTGGAAGCCTAAAGGCCATTCTCTCCTCCTTTGCGGATGAACCTGGGGCAAGGGTGGGGTACTCTGACATATACCTTGACACCACCTAGAGAGTGTGGATCTCTCAAAACTGACTAAAGGACCAGAGATCTAAAGGAGGGTTATCACTTCAGACATACACCGAGGACCATTCCCAGTTCTGATCCAGATATCTCTCCTCTGCCAGCCACAGGTATTTATTTCCTGATGATTAAATCTTCCTCTGTTTAACCAAATCAAGCATCCCCACTTGAATTGGAGAACCCACGTGACATGGAGCAGCTGGAATAAGTTGACTTTTCAGATCATCCCAATTAGACAGGATGAGACTATCCTTGTGACTCCCAATGTGTGTATCATTCATTTCAACCCAAGTCTGCCTTTATGAGAACTGCCCCTACAGTCCATCAGTCTGGCTCCACAGATGGGGGAGTCCATTCATTCTGGGCAAAATAAAACATATCTTTGGGGGAAAATTTTTTGCCAAATTTACCATTACCATTTCCTGCAAGGAGTGGTTTTCCTGAAAATGGAAGTGATGTCCTTAGTCACTTTTCAAAGTCAGACACTTTAATTCCACACCGGAAAACTGAAGGTGAGTTCATCTTGTTAGTGCTATGCTCCTGAGTGTGGCAGCAGTGGGAAGACTGGACTGCAGGGTGGAGGGATGGAGAGACTCTCTGGGAACTGGTATAACGATGCTCCAGGTAGACTCACCAGCAACAGAGTTGTTAGGATACTACAGGACAGTGAATCTGAAGGTGGAACATGCCTGAACCTCACCTTGTATAAGCCTTTGTAGACACCTGCTTTCTGCTGTGTAAATGAAGAAAGCACTGTGGGGTATTGCTATACAAATCCATGGTGATGGTCACCCCAACTCCCATTCATCAAATGGCCACAATCTACCTGCTCATGCCCACGACAAAAGTGTCTCCATAGACAACCTTCCTGCACACACACATCTCCCTGGCTTTGTTTCTCTCTGCCTGAGCAACTGTTCTCCCTGTGGCAGCCTGAATAAAGCTGAGCAAATCCCCTGTATCCCACCATAGCCCTGAACAGTCCTCATGTGGATGCCAGGACAAATGTTCCTTGTTTGACCCCACCCAACAGGGTCCCCCAGTCCTGCATTCACCCACTCTATCACTATCTATTTCCCCTGGATTGCTCCTCACCACTGCCATGTGCTTGGGGCATGCACATTCCTTAAGAAACTCCCAAAGATCTCTCTCCACAAACTAATCCATCACCCAGCACTCTACATCCAGCCCCGGATCTAACACACTGGCCCCAGGATTCCTTACGATTACCTCATTTCACTGTCTTAGTTCTCCCAGAACATTATCTCCATGAGCACAGAGACTTAACCCCTTAGTCTGGTCAGTGTCCAGCAGGTATCTTTTTCACTAATTATCACATTTTTTTAGATCAAGCCACATTGAAATATACAGTCTAACTAAATCTAGGTCTATGCAATATGGAGTAACATCTGAACAGTAGCTCTTCATCCAAGGGCTCCACTGACCCCACAATCTTTATTAAATGCCTTAATGCATTGTCCTTGTGAACAGGACAGAGAACTACCCTGAACCCAGAGTGGGCTTGATTTGTTGTTGGGTAAGGATTCATTAAATTCAAATGGATATGAGACTCAGGGCAGATGGAGCCTCAGGACAGGACCATTGTAGGGAGTGGGGAGTAAACTACAGCTCTGAAAGGCCCAGGACCACATATGCTGGGCACATTTCAGACTCTGTGTGCCTCACACAGATATCAAGTATGCACTGCCCATGTGCACCTAACAGTCCGTGCTCCTGAGGGCAAAAGTTGAGGTGTGGTGGTCACTGGTGCCCTCGTGTCCCAGTTTGAGTTCTGTGCCTCACCTCCATTTTCTGCATCCTGTGTGACTTCAGCCTTCTGTATGGACTACTCTGCATAATGGCTCACTTTGGCTACTGGCTCAGGGGCAGAAGTGCTTGCCTGGTAGGTCACCCCCAGGGCACTCTGAGCCTCTGTTTGGTTGGCCTTGGGGGATGCAGGAATTACTTCTGCCCAAAATTCTGCAGGAGCATATGGTTACCATACCGGACACAGCCTCTGGCTTGCTTTGCAGGTGGATGTGAAGTCCATTGGGGAAGTTCTTCCAGCCAGGATGGCTGTGAGAACACTTCAGACACAGCATGAGGTTGGAGAAATCTCCGTTCCAGATAGGACAGCCCAGGAGCAGGCATGTTCTCAACTCACAGGCATTCAGGTTCCTTCAACTCAAGCCACTGAGCATAACAAGAGCTTGGGACAAAGGTGGGTGGAATGGTAGGTTAACTGGCTTCTCACCTTTTGAAATAAACAGGTACCTATTTTAACTACTCCACTGCCCTTTTTTATACAAGTTGAATTTCCCCTCCCTGTCACCTTATCTGCTCCTACATTTCTTCAACCAAGTGATCATTTAAGAAATGTCTTGGATGCCTTGTGGCTCTGCAGCCTCAGTGGGGCTGAGACCAGGCAACTGTGCAGCTGTGAGTGAGGGGTTTCTGGGGTGGGGCAGCCTGCTCACACACTAAGGGCTGCACTGTGGCCTCTGGCTCCTGTTGTCCTCTTCTAGAAGAAAGGGATCTTGGCAGCACTGAGCCAAAACCAGAGGCTCACATGCCCAGAACCAGGTTTGTTCTTTGCCCCTCATCACTCCTCCACCTACAGCACAACCTAAAAGACCAAGAACAGACCTTGTGGAACTAACAACACAGTCAGCATCAGCACCAGGACCTGGACTACTTGCTCTCAGTGCATTCAGTGAGGGGCCAAAGGAAATCTCAGGAAATAGGATTTGGAGATGGGGTGTGGTGACAGCTCTTGACCTGTCCACCAACATGGAGACTCCATCCTCAGGATGAAAAATATTTGGCCATGATCAGGATTCCAGGGAAACCATGGCTCCCTCAGGGCTCTAACAGATCTGTGCTTTCAGAACTGTAACCCCACCACGGCCAAGCATGGATGAGGAAAGGAGAATGGAGGAGCCCCATGAATTTAGGGCCTTAGCTTTAGGCATTGTCTCTTCCTCACACTCAACCATGCACTGCTGGCATAAGGCACAAGATGTCCTTGGACTTAAGTCCCCAGAACGAACTGCTAAATGAAAACCCAGTCCTTTTCTCCTGACACCTTGAAGAGCAAACATGTCACCTGTGGTTATCTTGAAAGCTCAGTGGGCAGAGGGAGCAGGTGGCTAGCTGCTGAGTCAGAATTAGCTTGATTTTTTTTGTTCCTGCTTTCCTTCCCCATTGTTGTCTCTGCAAATTACTGATTTTGTGCTTGTGGCTTCCATCAAGTTTTCCAGAACAAAGGAGTCATTCAGGTAAACAATCTTGGCAGCAGCAGCAAAACATCCTGAAGTGTTGAATTGTCATTTTGTGGCCAGGGCCCAACTGTCTGAGAAAAGGCCCAGGAGGTCTGATTACCCCATGTCCTGGATCCCAAGAACCCCGTGTACTGTCTAGGTGACATGCTACACTGAGATCACACGGAATTTGTGTTCTCCAGGATGATGGGAAAGCATCTGTGATGCTGGCATATTGGTGGCCTTTCACTCACAGATTGATTGTTGAAACTCACAGTCAAACTGAAGAGGAAAGCCTGACATGCCTCCCTCCCTGCTGACCTCTACCTTAACACACAGCAAACAAATGTAATCATGTTCTCAGGCATATCTGGGAGACTGCATCATCAGACTCTGTCCTGAGGACACACAAATTCACCTTCCACTAAGGTGTGACAGCAGGGAGACAGGCAGGCTGTGGGTGGGCCTGGCCTCACCAGGGAGGGGCAGGCAAAGGATTTATGAGCTTCAGGGGACCTCCCATTCTGGAGGTGCGAGAGTGCCCACCTGACACTTCACTTCCTCCTGCACGGGGGTCTTCACATCAGTGTCCATCTGCACCTGGAGGAACAGAGGCAGGATATGGGTGTCCATAGGGCACCCCACAGATAAGTGCAGAAGCCTGCTGGGACTTTGCCTCACTCACTGCTGTGGCCTATCCACCCACTAGGTCCTTGCCAGCATGTCTCAGCCGTAGGCTCCCATCAGCACCACATGAAACACATCACCCACCTCCAGAGTGGGTCATCCCCTGTGACAGGATGGAGCATGGGCACCTGCATTTCCAGCCTGTTGCTTCCCGGGACCACCATGCTGACCCAGGGCCAGCACACCCCTCAGCAGGGGTCACAACTTCACTCACCTCCAGGCCTGCTATGTCCACTTCACTCTGGTATCACACCAGGAATTTTAGGAGTACTTTTCACATAGTTTCCCCACATCTTTTTTGTATCCTGAAATCTTCATGAGGGTAAAGTTAAGGGTTGAGTAAAGTTAAATTCTCTACTGCATATCATGACCATTTCCAAATATGATGAAATAATGAAATGTTCTTAGTCAACATGAGTTTACCCATTTTTGGCTCCCTCAACATACAAAACTGGAAGGTAAATTTAGGTCTCTTAATAAACTCATTTTGTGCTTTATTGAAAGATTGTACTGTGCAGATGCCCACATTGCTGGGACTTAAGAAATTTTTTTCTGAAATATGCCGGTGTAATGGATGGTGGTACAGCAGATTGTCTGCAACTCCTTACAATTAGTTTTCACTAAAAGTTAGGGTTAAGAATTCTAATTCATGTAGTGGTTGAAGCTACTAGAATAAATAAGGGGAAAACCTCCATGCAAAAAAGTAGGATTCATGCTTTCAGTAAAAGAAGATACACTTTTTTCCTGAGGAAAAAAGAAGTAATTGTATCCTAAAGTGATGCTGATTATTTAGTGAGAGAAAATTTAGGGTTGCCTGGGGGGCTCAGCACAGAGCCCACATACGGCCCTCTATCTGCCTCTCTCTCTGTCCCACCCCCACTGGTTCTCTCTCTCTCTCTCTCACTCTCTGACTCTCTCTCTCCATAATAAATAAAGAAAGTAAAAAAAGAAAGAAAGAAAGAAAAAAAATTAAGAGGGAAAATTTAGGGCAAGAGAGAACTCCAGACTCAAAGCCAGTGACAGATGGTGACCCTGATGTGTCTAGAAGTCAACGTGACTAGAAGTGCACATGGCCAGAAGCTGCTGCGACTCAAGGACAGCAGAACTCTGCAGAATGACTAAAGATCTCTACAAAAAAAAAATGCTTCAGACCTCAATTTCTTCCTGACGAGGCCAGAGAAAAGTGAAACGATATTAAGATTTGCTGCCATGGGACTTCTGAGAGAATTTTTATGGGAAATTCCCTATCCTCAGAGCAGAAATAATACATCCATATTTTACAATCATTTGGATAGGTTCACCACTGTACTCAATCAGAAAGCACTCTTTAAGTTAAAATGATTAACAAGCAACAATGCACTTGGTTCCCAAAACAAGGAACTTATGATCTGGATATTTGGGAATGAGTACAGAAAACATTAAAAGCTCAATATTCTGAGGGTGCTAATGCCCCCTCCCCCACGAGGTAATCCTCACTCAGTCTCTTGTCCATTCTGCCCTTCTCCCATTCAGTTCAGACAATGTATATGAAGAGCTAGAATTACCAAAATAGAAGAAAAAAAACTAAGCTTTTTATAGTCAGCCTGTGCCTTTGGTACCTTTATAGCCAAAAGATACTCCCCTCATCCCATTCAAAGGGTTGGACAATATTGAGCCTCTACAAACCTCACTGACTAGTTCTGATATAATCCTCACCATAATGCAAAAGTACATTAAGGAAGCCCATAAGGCCGGTGACTTCCAGCCATTTCACACTGTCAGGCAAAGTGGGCAATATGTCCATGAAGTCCTGCTCTGCAAAATAGTAAAAGAATTGCAGAAATCAGTTCAGTTGAATGGTCTCCATAACCCTTTTAAAACCAGCAGTTTATGGGACCCAAGGAATTTAACAAAAATCCCCTACCCCTGGACAAGCAGATCAAGACTAACTCCATTTTGTGCTACACCCACCATCTCATGTATAACCCCCACATGACCTACTTATTGCTTAAGACACTCCCCCACCCTAGTCAAGCTGCTGAGCGCATCCTTACTGGAAACTGGCTCATATAGGAAAGTGGAACCCCTAACCGCCAAAGAATGTAAACCCCGCCTTTTGCCCGCCAAACTTGCACGCCAATTCTGACCAGAGTGATAGGCTAGTTCAAACAGTTACTATAGGTAAATTGTAATTCAATTGGCCACCTGCGTGTGGACTGTCATGACTATGCAACTTTCTGTGTGTGTTACAATCTCATTGGCCACAGGCCCCTATAAAACTGCTACGCCTCTTAACTTAGGGGTCCAAGTCCCTGCTCCGCTGTGTCGGGTATACTTGGGCCCAAGCTCGAGCTTGCAAATAAACCCTCATGCGTTTGCATCGGTATCTGCTCCTTGGTGGTCTCTCGGATTCGAAATCGGGGGCATTACACAGTTTAGAACCTATTTGTGGCACTTATTCTATGTCGGCTGGGATGGGGGCACTCTTACGAAAATAATTTTGACCCCAAGCATCTATGCTGTGTATGCTCAAGAGTTTTATAATGCTAATGTGACTCATGCCATGCATAACTTTGATGCTGCTATCCTGGTGTCTTTTGAACAATCATCTGGCCCAGAACACTATTCCCAACTAAGGCAGTTAGCCCAGCTTCCAATAATTCTCAAACCACAATGCACTAACATTTTACACAGACTATCCCTACACTCTAACTCTCTCTCTGTTTCTGCCAATACACTCTGTTTACTCTAACTTATGTGGGAGCTTCTCTCTCATTCATTTCCTGGGCCAATGACTATGATGATTAGAGCCAATTGTCTCTGATTAGGCTACCTCGGGATGGAGACTTTAAGGTATATTCCCAAGCAGCCGCTGAAACTTTTTTTTTGTTTTGGCGAAAGTCCCTGTCTTCTCTGGTCTGACGTGGACTGCCCAATCCACAAGCGGAAAACCAAATAAACAAAACAAAACAAAAATCTGTATCTGCTCATCTATCTGAGCTGACATGCTTTGGGACCACAGGAACTCTTTCTCTACCCTCTGTGCCTTTGTCTGCCTCCAGGCTGTGTGGTGACACCTCACTTTTTCTGCCTTCCTTTCCCTCTCCTCCAGTTTCTGCACCATCTGAGGTGAGGTCTGCATATCTAGCTCTTCAGTGCCTCAAGCAGCATCACCTCCTACACCCCACATTGTAACAGAGCAGTAAATACCCCCCCCCCTTTGACTTTCACCACCCACTTCAGATTTCCTCACTGGTTCCACAGGAGAAAAATGACAAAGGTAAACTTTCAAGAGGATACAAATTGAAAGGCCTACGCCGGCCGACTCCATCTTGTTCTGTGTCCTTCACCTTGACCACGCCTCCTCCCCTTGAGTAAACTCTCGCTCACCCCTTCAAATTTCCTGATCAAAACACACCCGGCGACCTGTGTAACAGGACTCTGACCCTTCCCCAGGCAATAGGCTGAGGCCACAGCCAATACCTCACCAACTGCCCCTAGACCCCAATGAAACCTTTGTGCTTTTGTAACTCGTTCTCTCTCTCCGCCTGGTATCTCACTTCTACGTGGTGCAGGTAGGGGATTGAGCTAGAGATGCTCGAGTAAAGGCTCTTTTGCATTTGCATCAGACTCAGCTCCCTGGTGGTCTTTGTGGATCACGAATTCTGGGCATGACACAAATGAAATAGAATTAAGATAGATATGCATTTCATTTATTTTTAATATAACTTATTGACAAATTGACTTCCATTCAACGCCCAGTACTCATGTCTTTTAAATTATCATAATTGAATAATAAATATTCATTCTACTAAGGTTTACTGAAGGTCAAAGTAGCTCATGTTATCTGTGTTGCAATTTGTTAGCAAAAAGATAATTTAAGGTAATGGTTAACTTTGTCTATCTCATACTTTTCATGGGTAATTGTTTAAATACCCTTCAGGGACTTTGGTACCCTTACACTTTAAGTTTTTATGTAAATGATAAATAAAGTGAAATCCATTATACATTGTGGCCTCTTCCATATCAAATAGAATGCTGAACAATGGCTTAGTAAACATAGATTTTGTACTACGGGTTTCTATGGGGAAAAAAAGGATATTTATATCTGTTAAAAAATGCTTTGTGCATAATGGATTCATAAGTCTGCCACCTACAAAATTTCTGATATAGCAGAGTTCACAAATGTTACTACTTAGTTTTCACTATAGACTAAGGTTTCTAAGAGTTAAAAATCTGTTAAATGTAATTAGGCTAATGTAAATCAGGGAAATAATTCTGTGTTTAAAAGAATAAGAGACATGTAAAAAATGTATGAAAGTAAAAATATATTTTTAAAGGTAATAAACAAAAAAACAAACATGATCTTAACAAATAGGGTAAAAAAAGAGTAGCCTGCCCTTTTGAGTTGTTTACTTAAGCCTTGGTTGGAATTATGCATTCCGTTTAATCTACAAAGTGAAGCAATTGTAAAATGAGCACATAATATGCTCAAATATATGTTAAAAAATGGGGGATGCCCTGACTGTCTGCATAACAACCTCAGCTCCTTCTTGATCCTGCTGTGATTATTCTTAACTTTTAACGTCTTAATCCTCAAGGACTGACCAGAGCTAAGCCACATTCTTCAAAATCAGATAAACCCTCTCATCCTATGGTGCTATACAAAACCCCTGATATGGGGCCCACACAGACTCCGCCCACTAAACTTCCACCTGGGTTGAGGATATGTTTGTGTTTTCATATTCTGGACTTCTGTGGTCCCCTCTCAGTTGATAAAGCTGTACCATGGCATGGTGGAGACCACCATGATATCTTCCAAATGACCAGGACTTACAGATAATGACTCAATGGGCAACCACGCTCCCCTTTTTGGAAGATCCCTCTTCATTGACCCTTCACCCTGAAGCCACTCCACAAATGCAAGTCTTTGTCCCTGATATAACATTGGGAAGTCTCAAATGTCTGTCTAACCAGGCAAGCATCCTCTTACAACACAATGGTATTGCATATACTTCTGAAATGCATCTGATAGCCATGATCTCAATCACGGACAGGAATTCGATACAGGTAACCCTGATTCTTCTCCTTGCCCTCATTTGTCCAGGCCAAGCTCAATATTTAGGTTATGCTCATCTACATAACACACTTATATGTGACAAGCTCAACACTCCTAGATGGGGATATACCTATAAGCAATAATCACTAGGAGATCATGGGAGGAGCCAATCTTAACCCACCCTTCCAAGCTGAACAAGAGCATTGGCTTTATATGACCAGACCACAATGGTGGCTTACTTCAGAACCTCCTTTGGTGTGTTACTAAACTTAGTAACTTATGTGCTTGTCTCAAATGAAGAATAACTGGCATTTACATGTACAGCTCAAAACCTCTACAAGGCCAGACAATTTAAAATTTTTCTCAGCCACAAATTTTGATATACCTCAAAAACAAACTTATCTCACACTCCTAATGTTCTAGCTTGCTCTAGCCTCAAGTATTAATACCACCGCTGGAATAATATTCCTTAGACAAACTGGTATGGAGAGACTGAGCATAATATTCGCTAGGTCACTTGGACTTTAATTGACTGGGGTCCCAGAGGCCACCTTGAAACAAAATATTTGAATAAGACCATATCCTTCGACCAATCTAGTAAGAATAATATTTTTTTTGGAAAGACAGAGGTTGGTCTGGCCCTATATTTCTACTCATAAAGGAAAATGTAAAATGGTTGTTAATCTTTGAGACCTAGGCCTTCCCTTCTTGACTCATAGTGTTAGCCATGATGAAATTTATATAAATACACATATTAACAAAACATGGGTCTCCCTGACCAATTTACATGGGCCACTATTTGCATTCCTTCTCCCTACATTCTCTTTATTACCTCCACTTTACAAACCCAACAAATAGAAATAAGTATAACATTTCTACCATCATGGACTGGTTTATGTCCTGAATAAATAAATATAACTTCAACCAATTAAATCTCTCCTCTTTGTTAGTACTTAGTGTGTCTCAGCCTGGGTTTCTGTTAATAGCTCTGAGCCCTATATGCATCCATCAGGACGAGGCTCACTTTCCAAGCTTGTTCAACACTCGTATTCAGCCGTAAGGCAAAAATGATTTGTTGGCCTGTTAATCATGGGCGCCTTAGCAGCAGTAAACATTATCACCTCTGCCACTGTCACTGGAATCAGCCTGCACCAAACAGCCCATGTCCTCAATAAATTTATGGTCAACAGTACCAAAGAATTAATAAACCAAATTTCTATTGATATACAAGTTTTGGCCTGCCTTGAAGCTTTTGTGCTGCAGTGGAATTTATTGGAAAAAGACAGGAAACCTTGTTCCTCCACTCTAAACTGCCCTGTGACCCTAAATACCAGCATATTTCCATAACTGCCATTCCTTATAGTCACTCCCAAGCCTGGGATGCTTTCCAGACACACCTTTGCAGTGTTTTGTTTTTCTTTCTGTCTCTAAGAATATAGGAAATTTGGATGTGATATTGAGCCAACAGCTACAATATTACAAACGACAAAATTAGAAATGAATGGCCTGATTCCTGGGCAGTGTGGCATGACTTAAATCTTTTCTCACTTATAGCCAGCACACATATCAAATTCTGGATAACTCTGTGAAGCAGAATACTTATACCGTGTCTCTTTTTATAACTTTGCAGAGTCACCCGCCAAGCCACCCAAAAACAAAAGAAGGACCAGGAGCTTGTCATGACGGTCTGTGAACAAAAAAAACTAGAAAAAAAAACAAGAAAAAAAAAAGGTGGGATTGTGGGAATTGAGTATAGGAATCCCTGAGCTTGTACCAATGGGTTAACAAGGCTAAGGACGAAAGCATCCATGATTAGGTAAGCAGGGCAAAACCGCCCTGAGCATGGAAATAGAGGAATAGGAAGCCGCAGGATGAAAGTATCCAGAAGAGGTAAAGAGGGTGAAAGCACCCCCAGCATAGAACAAAGACACAGGAATAGGAAGCCACAGATGAAAGCATCTAAGATTAAGTAAACAGGGTGAAAGCACCCCTAGCATAGTACAAAAGCAGAAAGCTGCTTTCACAGGATAGAAGGTCCAGAATAGTTATACAGGTAAAAAGGGCTAAAGACAGCCTCAACAGGGTGAAATCACCTGGAGCAGAGGTAACTAGCAACAGAAACCTGCCTTCTTATCCCTGAGGTAGGATTCTCTGTCTTATCTGCTAGACAAGTTAAGATAAACAGACAATGTGTCACATGCTGCTATAAACAGCCATCTGCTAGGTGCCAGGATTTTCTTTTCTTTTTTTCTTTTTAATATTGACCCAAACCCCCAACACCACATAACATCAAAACCCTCTTTCTCTCACACACGAGTTAATAATCACCCTTTTATTCTCTCTTTCTACATGTCCATCTTGTTTGTAAGCCTTCTGATGCTAAAAATACAGAGCAAGGGCCCTTATTCAGGACTCTTTTCTCCTCCCTGACAGTAGCCACTCTTGTATTCAGTTCTGAATCCACTCTCTTTCTGGACAAGAGAAACCCCAAGAATCCAAGTCTGCACAAGAGCAAGACCCTCCCTGTTCCTTGTTTATAATTTTGTCACACAGAATGTGGCCCCCACCTCCCCAACTCAGGACAGAACATGATCAAATGCAAACAGAGCAGACTGCAAGCAGGGACACAGTATGGGGACTGTCACTTTGACAGCACAAGTGTGTGTGGCAGGTGCTGTTAGGATCTTGGTCTTGGATGTGGGAAACTGAAGCTGGCAATGCACTGCAGTCCTGATGACACCTCATGCCCCCAGAATCCACCTGCCCCTATATGAGAGTCGCAAATGTGACCCTGCACTCTGCCAGAGGACTCGGTCCTTCCCCACAGTCACAGTCACATCCTCTTCTCGCAGTCTGGGAGCACAGATATCCCAAGGACCTCAAGCCCTTGGGACAGAGCGGGTCAGGGGGACACGGTCACACAGCAGACCTGAGCCTCATCAAAGGGGACACAGCACAGGAAGGTGCAGACTCTGCAAAGGAAGATGCCTCATGTGGTGACCCCCTTGGGGTCATGTTCACGGATGGAGTCAGTGTGCTGGGCACATGGCAGGGACCAGAGATCACCTGCTGAATAAGGAAGGAGTGAGTGAATGAGGGAGTGAATGAGAGAGGGATTCAGGAAGTGAATGAGGGAGGGTCAAGACCACACAGCAAGGGAATTTGTTTGGGCTGAGATCAGAGGGTGTAATAGCCTGGGCCCTGGAAGGTGGCACAGGATGCATCCTGCTCTCCTCCCATGGCTGACCTTCCTTCGTGTGGCACCTGCTGACATCCGAGATCATCTCCATCTCCTCAGAATATATGAATGTTCCCAGGAGCTGGGCACCAAGAAGAGGCCTGAGCAGGGTCTTCCAGGAGTGCGCTGCCCTAGAGGATCATGTGGCAACCTGCCAGGTGGCTCTTTATGTCTTGTAGGCACCAGGCAATGATTCCACCTCATCTCTTAGAGAATCCAACAAACAACCCATCATGATGGCCCAGTTATGTCCCCCAGTCAGAGATGTGGAAACTGAGGCTAATAGCACAGCCTTGGGTCACTAGTAAGACAAGCTAGGTAAGGATCGCAGTCCCTTTGACTTTTGATTGTCCTAACCTCAGGCCTGCATCTCAGCATTCTGGAAATCAGGTCCTGCCTCCGGAGCACCCAACCCTCCTGCCATGAGGTCCCTCTGAACTCAAGGGAGCTGAGCTGACCCATCTGCTTGGGACCAGACATGGTGGCTGGGGAAGGAAGACCCTGGGCTCTATAGGTTCTCCCAGTACTGGACCATCTGGGCTCTGTTGTCTCTCCCAGTAACAGACCAGCTGGGCTCCATGGACTCTTCTGGTACTGGACAGCCGCTCCCCTTCAGGTCAGGACTTCTCACAGTGGATATCCTGGGGCTTGGTTTCCTTATGCTGTCAAATCGCCTGCTGGTCCCCAGACCATAAACCACCATCTTAGGGTGATCAGCACTGCCCCCATAGGGTTTCATTTGCCTGAATTCCTTCCAGAAACATCCCACATCTCTGACACCTGCTCCCCATGGAGTTCACCTCTCCTTGGACTTCCATGTGTTTGCTCTTCATCCCAGGAATACATTGGCTTTGGAGTATTTTGGGAACAGAGGCCTGGAAACCCTTCTCTGGACTTAGGTCGTGAGGAACACTTTTCCCCCTTTGTGGTGTCATCGTCCAGCTTCCTGCATTTGCCTCTTTCTGTTTTGGCCACAGGATGAACATCCATGTCTTGTTGTGAGTCAGGCTGTGGTGTCACAGGAGGAACAGGGGTCTCAACCCCAAGACGTGCCCTTTCTTACCAAAGTGGTCTTATTTTTTCACATCAAATTTTTAACCCATTGTGAATTTCAGTATCAAATGAGAAAAATTCTATTTCAAATAAACACAAAATACAAAAAGTAATCTGTACCGTCTTAGAAAACGTGGGCAGACACAAAAGCATCTATTGCAAGGTTCCAGTTATAGGAAACATCCATAGTAGGTTAAGAGCAGGGAGAAAGAAGACTCATGGTTCACAGAGGCTGGGTGAGGGGACAAATGGGAAGTGAGGGCTTCAGGTACATGGTGTCCCTTGGGGACTGAGATATTCTGCAACAATATTCTGTGGCGTGTTTGCAGAGCATTGTGAGTGTACTGAATGCCCAGGAATCGTACAATTTCAATCATATACACATTTCTTAAAAAATTAATAATAAATACTATACAAAACACAAAATTATAAAATAATAGTTGAACTATAGCAGGAAGAAAGCACAAATGGGGAGAGGAAGAAGTATTCTGCTGGGGTGTTGGGGTTGGGTGATTGAACTAAGGGTCATCCTACAACTAGGTGTCCCCACGGGGCTGTGTGGGCTCTCAATGTCTCTGGGATCCTGGTGCAGGCAGTGACAGTGACAGGGGCAGAGCAGGAGCAAGAACAGGGACAGGGGAAGGAGCAGGGGCAGATACAAGGCAAGAACAAGACCAAGGGCAGGGGCAGGGGCACCAACATGGGCAGGAGTAAGGCCAGGGGCAGGAACTGCGGGAGGGCTGGGGGCAGGAGCAGGAACAGGGCCGGGGGCAGGAGCAGGAACAGGGCCAGGGGCAGGGGCAGGGGCAGAACAATGGCAGAGGTAGGAATAGGGACAGGGGCAGAAGCAGTGGCAGGGGCAGGAGTAGGAACAGTGGAAGCCACAGAGGCAGGAGCAGGAAGAGTGTCAGGAGAAGGAGCTGGAATAGAAGCAGGAATAGTGTCAGGAGCTGAGGCAGGAGCAGGGGCAAGAATTGGAGCAGGAGCTGGTTCACTCTGCACAGGTGCTGGCTGTCCCTGCACATGTGCCAGATCACCTTCTGGCTCCTGGACTCCTGCAGGAGTCCCTCCAGACAGCACCTTCCCTGCAGAGCGGCTGATGCCAGTGATCATGTGGCCTGGAGACACAGTGGCTTCTGCTCCTGCACCTGACTCTTCAGAATAATACAGAGTGATATTTGGAGCAAGTCTAAGTCCTCAGCTGTGAGATGAGAAAGATCACCCCCATGCCTGCCTCTCCAGGTGCCTTGGCATAGAGAGAACACACCCCTGAGCATCCCAGACAAGCCACAGCCAGGAACCCACACCAGGACCTGTTCCCTTCTGCAAACCACAGCTGGGTACTCTGAGGCCAGAGTTTGCTCCTGTCCCCCACCATGACCTGGGGGCTCCTCCCTGGGTGAACAATTACTGACTGGCCCCATACACCCACATCACCCATCCTTAGCCTTCTCACCCTCTGGATCTACCTCCGCAGGCTATAGCTCCTGGACCAGTGACTGGCTGACCATTGTCCTGTACATTGTTCTGGACTGTGACCCCTCCAAGCAATCTCCACTCCCTGTTTCTGGAGACTTCCCACTGGTCACTTTCTCCCTGTGTCCAGGCTGGCCCATCTGGGTCGTTGGACACATGGGCATCTCAACAAGGTAGACAAAGCATGGGTCTGCCAGCCGCTTCCTGATCCCATATGTAGTTTTCTGTAAAGACATTGAATAGGAGCCATCCCAGAGGTATCACAACCATGCCCAAACATCCTCAGGGTCCTTCTGCCTTCTCCCACTGATGTTTCTAGATTGGACACTGACCTGTGTACAACCCTGCACCAATGACACAATGACATACAACTTCAGTGCTCAGGATGAACTTTGGGGACAAGAGGAAAGCCTCAGAACACCCAGTCCCTCTCCGACAGCCTTTACCAGGGTTGTGAGCATGACCTCCCACCAGGCCTCTGAATGCTCATCAGACTGCACCTTCTCAGCAGGCTCTCCACATGACCCTTCCTTCCACACATAGACACATACACATGGGGGGGGGGTAAGTGGGGCCACACAGGTCAGTAAGAGAGGTATTGGGCTTGACTGGCCAGATATGGGACTCTCTATGTTACCTTTGGTTCTTTCCAAGCTAGAATCCAGAGGTGCCAGTGTGAGACATAGCACTGTCTCCAGGATCGTGAAGCAGTGTCACTTTTGGCTCTCCTGAGCCGAAAGCCTGGTGACATGGGCACACAGCAGGAGAGCATGTTGCTTATGTGCAGGTTTCCAAACAAATAAGCCCAGCAGGACGCTGTTTCCAGAATATGGGTGCCTGGTTACCCGAGTTCTGAATTCTGTTGTGCTCTGTTGTCAAGGAAGTGAGGTCACTGCCTGGTGGCTCCTTGCCAGGCTTCTTCCTCATGCAAGAGCCAGTCCCTCAGGCCTCAGTTGAGATGGGCTCCACTCCACCCCATGCCCTGTCCATACAGTGACACCAACACACCTCACCCAAAGACCCCAGGAGTCCTGGGTGCATCCAGAGCCCCAGCGTTGAGGACATAGAGCTGGGTTGAAGCCAGACTCCTACCCCTGACCATAAGTGTGACCCTGCACAAATCCTGGCCTGCTCAGGGCCTCCCAAGTCTCCCCATCTTCACTGTGTGGTCATTCTGGCATCTACTTCTAGGCACACTATCAAGGGAGTGGCCTATAGAAACGCCCATACTTGCTATCACATGAGGCTTATGAATACACAAGGCCAGGGAAGGGTGATAAAAAGGTGACCATGGCATATAACACACTCTAAAGGGCCCGAGTTGGCTCTGGGGTCCAGAAAGAGCCACCCCTTCCTGCCTGGTTCCCAGGGACAGTGGGAAATTTTAAATGAACTCATTCAGATCTTGTCCCACCTGACACACACTTACAGGGGCTCCCATGATATTTGGGCTCAGGTCCCAGTGTCTCCTCTGGGCCAAAGTGCTGAGCAGGCCCCATAATGTCTCCCAGTGTTTCTGAATCCTGGTCACACTTCCCTCCACTCCCGGGTGGGTGGCCCATCTGACTTTGTTCTAAGGGATAGAAGAGAATGATGGTATGTCATTTCCAAGCTGCTTTGTGCAAGTCTGTGGTTTCTCCTGGTTTCCTCTCTCCTTTGTCCATTCTCTGTTTCTGCCTCACACTGTCTGTCTCTGTGTCTCCACATGACCAGAGCTGGTGGAATTCAGATTCCAGATGAGAATCCTCAGAATCCTCCCTGGTGCCCTGTTTCCCACACGTGTCTTTGTATTCATATCCCTCCTGAGGCATCCTCCCGCATCCAGGACTGCCTCTGGAACCACTTCCTAGGGAGGACCTGAGACTCCAGCAAAGAAGCTCTTGACCTTGGTCCCCACAATGGCATCCATTGCTCTGCTGCGTTCCACAAACAAAGGTCCTCAGTCCTCCAAGTCCAGGTTTTCCTCTGTTCATGACCTTGAGGGAGTAGAAGCATTGTCCTCGGATGGGATATATGCAGTATATTCTCCACATCCATCCTGTTATTGCAAATGGCAAGATTTCCTTCTTCTTTAAACAGTATAATGCTAAGCAAAATAACTCATAAAATAAAAATTCCATTTTATTTCACTCATATGCACAATTTGGAACCTAAGCAAATCAATATTAGAGGAAAGGAGAAGCAATCCAAAAAACTCAGAAACAAACTGTTGGACACCAGAGAAGAGGTGAGTGGGAGATTGAGTGAAATGGGTGATGGGGATGATAAATATATATATATACATATCTTGAACATTTTTGGCATTTGAAATATTTTGTGATTAATGTTGAAAATGTAAAAATAAAATGTATATTCCCTTACTTCTAATTGCATACAGGAAAAAAAACCTCTAGAAACAGCAAGAAATGGATGACAAAAGTTTATTCTCAGAGAGTACAGATTTACAGTGACTGAAATTGTATATTTATATTTATTTTCACATGAGAATACCTTCCTATCATCTACCTAAGATTACTTCTTTTTCATTGTAACATAAATCCTAAAAATCATTCACCATCATGTGTCTTGAACCTGTGAGGGTGTGATAAGCCCAATTAAAATTTTAAAAATTCTGAAAAAAAATGTTTTAAGAAGATGGCAGTGTAGGAGGACGCTGGGCTCACTGCGCATCCTGCTGATCACCTAGATTCCACCTACACCTGCCTAAATAACCCAGAAAACCGCCAGAAGACTAGCAGACTGGAGTCTCCATAGCCAAGCACAGACCAGAGGCCCACGGAAGAGGGTAGGAAGGGCGGTGAGGTGGTGCGCACTCCACAGACTGGTGGGAGGGAGCCGAGGCGGAGGGGCGGCCCGCCGGCCAAGCAGAGCCCCCGAGTCTAGCTTGCAAAAGCAGAGAGGCCGGAAGGAGTGTGTTCTGACAGCAAGTGGGACTTAGCATCTAGGAGGTCATAAGTTAACAGCTCTGCTCAGAAAGCGGGGAGGCTGGAGGACAAAGGGAGGGAGAGTTGCTGAGCCCCAGGAGGACAGAGCTCAGTTTGGCGGGGAACAAAGGCGCTCGCCAGCGCCATCTCCCTCGCCCATCCCCAAGCCAAAATCCCAAAGGGAACCAGTTCCTGCCAGGGAACTTGCTCACTCTGTGCAAACACCCAATGCTGTGCTTCTGCGGAGCCACCCCTCTGGCAGTGGGTCTGACTCCCTCCCACTGCCACAGGGCCCCTCCTGAAGTGGATCACCTAAGGAGAAGTGAGTTAAGCCTGCCCCTCCTGCCCCTGTGCACCTTGCCTACCCACCCCAACTAATACTCCAGATCCCCAGCACCACAAGCCTGGCAGTGTGCAAGTAGCCCAGGTGGGCCACGCCACCCCACAGTGAATCCCGCCCCTAGGAGGGGGGAAGAGAAGGCACACACCTGGCTGACTGTGGCCCCAGTGGTGGGCTGGGGACAGACATCAGGTCTGACTGTGGCCCGCCCACCAACTCCAGTTATTCAAACAACACAGGGGAAGTGCCTTGCAGGTCCGCACCACTCCAGGGACTATCCAAAATGACCAAACGGGAGAATTTCCCTAAAAAGAATCTTCGGGAAATAACAACAGCTAATGAACGATCAAAAAGGATTTAGATAATATAACAGAAAGTGAATTTAGTATAATAGTCATAAAATTAATCTCTGCGCTTGAAAACAGTATAGAGGACAGCAGAGAATCTCTTGATACAGAGATCAAGGGATTAAGGAACAGTCAGGAGGAGCTGAAAAACGCTTTAAACGACATGCAAAATAAAATGGAAACAACCAAGGCTCGGATTGTAGAAGCAGAGGAGAGAATAGGTGAACTAGAAGATAAAATTATGGAAAAAGAGGAAGCTGAGAAAAGGAGAGAAAAAATCCAGGAGTATGAGGGGAAAATTAGAGAACTAAGTGATACACTAAAAAGAAATAATATACACATAATTGGTATCCCAGAGAAGGAAGAGAGAGGGAAAGGTGCTGAAGGTGTAGTGTACTTGAAGAAATAATAGCTGAGAACTTCCCTGAACTGTGGAAGGAAAAAGGCATTGAAATCCAAGAGGCACAGAGAACTCCCTTCAGACGTAACTTGAATCGATCTTCTGCACGACATATCATAGTGAAACTGGCAAAATACAAGGATAAAGAGAAAATTAAGAAAGCAGCTAGGGATAAACATGCTCTAACATATAAAGGGAGACCTATAAGACTCGTGACTGATCTCTCTTTTGAAACTTGGCAGGCCAGAAACGATTGGCACGAGATCTTCAATGTGTTGAACAGAAAAAATATGCAGCCTGAGAATCCTTTATCCAGCAAGTCTGTCATTTAGAATAGAAGGAGAGATAAAGGTCTTCCCAAACAAACAAAAACTGAAGGAATTCGTCACCACTAAACCAACCCTACAAAAGATCCTAAGGGGGATCCTGTGAGACAAAGTACCAGAGACATTGCTACAAACATAAAACATACAGACATCACAATGACTCAAAACCCGTATCTTTCTATAATAACACTGAATGTAAATGGATTAAATGTGCCAACCAAAAGACATATGGTATCAGGATGGATAAGAAAAACAAGACTCATCAATTTGCTGTCTACAAGAGACTCATTTTAGACCCGAGGACACCTTTAGATTTAGAGTGAGGGGATGGAGAACTATTTATCATGCTACTGGAAGCCAAAAGAAAGCTGGAGTAGCCATACTTATATCAGACAAACTAGACTTTAAATTAAAGGCTGTAACAAGAGATGAAGAAGGGCATTATATAATAATTACAGGGTCTATCCATCAGGAAGAGCTAACAATTATAAATATCTACGTGCCGAAAACCAGAGCCCCCAAATATATAAAAACAGTTACTCACAAACATAAGCAACCTTATTGATAAAAATGTGGTAACTGCAGGGGACTTTAACACTCCACTTACAGAAATAGATAGATCATCTAGACACACGGTCAATAAAGAAACAAGGGCCCTGAATGATACATTGGATCCAGATGGACTTGACAGATATATTTAGAACTCTGCATCCCAAAGCAACAGAATATACTTTCTTCTTGAGTGCACATGGAACATTCTCCAAGATAGATCATATACTGGGTCACAAAACAGCCCTTCATAAGTTCACAAGAATTGAAATTATTACCATGCATACTTTAAGACCACAATGCTATGAAGCTTGAAATCAACCACAGGAAAAAGTCTGGAAAACCTCCAAAAGCATGGAAGTTAGAAAGAACACCCTACTCAAGAATGAGTGGGTCAACCAGGCAATTAGAGAAGAAATTAAAAAAATATATGGAAAGAAAAAGAAAAATGAAAATACAACAATCCAAACGCTTTGGGACGCAGCGAAGGCAGTCCTGAGAGGAAAATACATTGCAATCCAGGCCTATCTCAAGAAACAAGAAAAATTACTAAATACAAAATCTAAAAGCACACCTAAAGGAAATAGAAGCAGAACAGCAAAACCCAGCAGAAGAAGAGAAATAATAAAGATCAGAGCAGAAATAAACAATATAGAATCTAAAAAAACTGTAGAGCAGATCAACGAAACCAAGGGTTGGTTCTTTGAAAAAATAAACAAAATTGACAAACCTCTAGCCAGGCTACTCAAAAAGAAAAGGGAGATGATGCAAATAGATAAAATCATGAAATAAAAGTGGAATTATTACAACTAATCCCTCAGAGATACAAACAATTATCAGGGGAATACTATGAAAAATTAAATGCCAACAAATTGGACAACCTGGGAAGGAAATGGACAAATTCCTAAACACCCACACTCTTCCAAAATTCAATCAGGAGGAAATAGAAAGCTTGAACAGACCCATAACCAGCAACGAAGAGAATTAGAAATTGAATCGGTTTATCAAAAAATCTTCCAACAAATAAGAGTCCAGGACCAGATAGCTTCCAAGGGGAGTTCTATCAGACGTTTAAAGCAGAGATAATACCTATCCTTCTCAAGCTATTCCAAGAAATAGAAAGGGAAGGAAAACTTCCAGACTCATTCTATGAAGCCAGTAATACTTTGATTCCTAAACCAGACAGAGACCCTGTAAAAAAAGAGAACTACAGGCACAATATTCCCTGATGAATATGGATGCAAAAATTCTCAATAAATATACTAGCAAATCGAAATCAACAGCATATAAAAAGAATTATTCACCATGATCAAGTGGGATTCATTCCTGGGATGCATGGGCTGGTTCAAAATTCTCAAATCAATCAACGTGATACATCACATTAATAAAAGAAAAAGATAAGAAGCATATGATCCTGTCAATCGATGCAGAAAAGGCCTGTGACAAAATCCAGCACCCTTTCTTAAATTATAAAAAACCCTTGAGAAACGTCGGCATAGAAGGAACATACTTAAACATCATAAAAGCCATTTATGAAAAGCCCACAGCTAACATCATCCTCAATGGGGGAAAAACTAGAGAGCTTTTCCCCTGAGATCATGGAACACGACAGGGATGCCCACTCTCACTGCTGTTGTTTTAACATAGTGTTGGAAGTGCTAACATCAGCAATCAGACAACAAAAGGAAATCCAAGGCATCAAAAATTGGCAAAGATAACAGTCAAGCTTTTCACTCTTTGCAGATGACATGATACTATACATGGAAAATCCGATAGACTCCACCAAAAGTCTGCTAGAACTGAAACATGAATTCAGCAAAGTTGCAGGATACAAAATCAATGTAGAGGAATCAGTTGCATTCTTATACACTAATAATGAAGCAACAGACAGAC